>NC_051156.1:107558541-107695498 GCF_013339745.2 Dermacentor silvarum | reverse complement strand
TAGGTAACTTTTTATTGACTGCAGTAAGTGTGTATGCTTGTATTAAAAAGTTAGAGGCAGTCGTGTTTCTACACAGTTTCACTTGGAACAATTCTTCTAGCATGTCTATGCTCCGAGATATCCAACTCCAAATTTTTAATTGTCGTCCGCATGATTACGCATGCAAGAGAGTGAGGATCGGCGCAAAGCTCCTCTCTGACGTGACGCGGCTGTTGAGTGTGGTGTTTAGTCTGACAACGCGGTGGAGACATTGGCAAAGATAATAACTGTCCCCCTTCTTTTCACGGCTGGCGAAATAAAAAAAAATCGAAGAACCCGTAACCACTGTCGGAACACACGACCGTGCAGCCTGTAAAGATGGCGCAGCTGCCATGCCGAAATAATGGCGCGAGCGGAGAAGCCGGAGGGCAGTGCGCGTGCGTAATGGTGACTAGACGACCGGGCATGGTCCTTGCCTGGGCTACGCAAATAAAATGACTGCTGATTTCCAAGTATTGTAAGTTTTTTGAAATCAAGAGCAACAACTGCAGCATCAACAGCAGAAACCTTTTTAGCTATGCTAACGAATATTTCATACTGCCGCTTTAAGTTTGGTGTTGTCATGCAGAAATCTCATGACAACACTTCACCCATCAAGATGTCAATGCCCTAAAAATGTTCAAATGCCTCCCTTCCACAGCAACGCAAGGCATAAACCGCTTTCGCGTCGACTCGATAACTCTGCGCAGTACGACAATTGAAATTTGTAGGCGGATATCGCGGAGCATGAACACGCTAGAATAATTCTTCCGACTGATACTGTGTAGAAACACGACTGCCTCTAAGTTTTCAATACAAACATACCGACTTACTGCAGTCGACAAAAAATAATTGTTCAATTTGAGTTAATTGGGCTGCTCACAGCGATAATTATCAGCCCACTTTGTGCCCCCCTGGCCACATAACTTATTTGCACAGGTGGTCTTCGCGTGCCTCCCAGTGCCTAATTTTAAGAAAACCATAAAGCTTAGTTTTGAACACCCTGTATTGAACACAGCCATGTGCTTGGCACAGCCGCCAAGCACATGGCTGTATTGGGTAACGTCCTTTTCCTATAAGCTCGGAGAAACCGATACCTGGCTTCGCTATAGGGCTTCTTCCTCGTTCGGGGGTTTTACGTGCCAAAACCAGTTCTGATTATGAGGCACGCCGTAGTTGAAGGCTCCGGAATATTTTGATCACCCGCGGTTCTTTAACGTGCACTACAACGCAAGCACACGGGCGTTTTTGCATTTCGCCTCCATCGAAATGCGGCCGCCGCGGCAGGATTCGATCCCGCGATCTCGTGCTCAGCAGCGCAACGCCTGAGCTGACTGAGCCACCGCGGCGGGCTACAGGTGTTGCTCTAGCCGTATAAAACGCGGGTTTATCGTGAGCAGAAACGGTGAATTTCGGTAAATAAGAAAGGCTACTATCATCATCATCATCATCATCATCATCATTGACAGAAGCTGACCCCCCCCCCCCCCCCCCCCCCTCGGAAAAAAGCTGGATCCGCCCCTGGATGCATGGCAGCCCGCTGTTCGCAGAGATGGCTGGGCGCCTAAAGATTCGGATGTTCTTTGCTCGGTGCACTTTGAAGAGGGTTGTTTTGACAGGTCTGGTCAAACGACATGGCTATGAGAGGGCAGCATTCCAACCATTTTTCCAGCGTTCGATCCGCACATCTGCATAAAAAAGCGAGTTCGTAAGAAAATGCTTGCTGTTCGTATGTATTTTCGGTGCGCTTGCGTATGAGATTCCGCTTGTCGAGAGGAATTATTTACTAATTATTTATATAAAATGATACAGCTCTCAGACCTGGCGGACGTCGTAGCTGAGTCTCACGAGTTGACTGTGCTAGGATGCGTGCTAATAAGCGTGCATAATATCGGCACGCAACTGTTTCGCATCAAAACAAGAAATAACTGACGTAACTGGTAAATAATTAGTATTGCCAGTCACATATCGTGTGTTTAACAACACGATATGTGCCTGGAGCAACAACAGTTCTTGTGCAGCCATAGTTATCCTAATCGGCGTAATTTAACTTAGGCTGGATCGCGAATATTACTGTTTTCTGAGATCAAGTTGCTGTTGCGTGTCGTCGTGTAAAATTCTATACAAATGAGAGTTCATACAAATTCGTCTATTGCGGACTCACGATATTTACAATATTTAAAAGCCATTATTCGTAGTTACTGAACCGTGCGCTTTAAGAAGTGGCATCAGCATGCCTTTAATTTTGGGCATTGTGGCAATTTTTGTTTTTGCGCTGCCAAAAATATGTTTGTTTTGATGTGTTTGAATTTTATGTATGTCTGTTTGGTATTGTTTCCCTATAGTACACACTGTGATGCACTTGGTAGTTATGCAATATTTCATTTTTTTTCACCATGTTTTATGCTTATTTTTATCAAAATAGCCAGGACATAATAAAAATTTATTTACCACTTTACTGATTTCGCCTTGTACTTCGTGCCACTTCGGTAATGTGGCAAGCGCATAAAAGGCGTTACACCTTCAGCCAACAATTCTTGCATTAAGAACTGCCTTGTGCATTTGCCATTAACCTGGCATGACAAAGATTACTGGGGATTCCTAATAATACAACTAGGCGACATGAAAGCCCTAGCGTCGCTAACTCAATGATACGACGGCCGCTTTCTACTTCTTTTACGGAGTCTTCGTCACTTTATTTCGTCACAATTTTTTCAGCAAGAAGTCACTCTAAATTCGCCTAATTCACCTCTCTGTGCACGCATTATCGCCCACGGAATAAGATAAACAGGAGCGCCGACTCCGCCGCCGCGTAACGCATTCGCTCGGGACAAACCGTGCAACGCAAATTATGCATCGCGTAGCGCCATCTGTCGAGGCGCGTGGAAAACACTCAACAGCTTGCTTCCATGTCCGCATGCGCTATGAGTGGCGGAGACCGGCGGCGACGGCGGCGCAGAACGGGCAGCGCGGCACCCGCAGAGCGTGTCGTCTGCTACAAACGTGGACCCTCGGCCGTCTCAATTTGACAGCAATCAAACACAAAAAATATACGCGCACAAATAATAAAAGCGCAAATAAACACGCAGTAGCCCTTTTATGCAGGCATACGAAACATTTTTAGATGTCTTTAGAGGAAACAGACGATAAATGATGCTGTACAAAAAGACACAACAGAAGTACTTGTTTTTCACTCCTCTACGTCTGCGCGGAAGCGAAGGTGCGAAATTTTCGTCTTCCTCGCTTTGTTTACCATGTCTGCAGTATGTTTATTCATGCCGGACGGAACAAGGTATCTTGATACTTGTCCGTGAAGAGACTGAGCAACAGGACAGTGTTTTGTTCACGGCTGTAAATCTGGTTATGGCAAAGGACGCGAGAAGTTTTCGCTCTTCGCTTCGCCATCTGATCTTCAACGACTGCACCAGTGGCGTCGAAAAATTCCTGAAAGTAAGCGAGCGCTTAAAGCAATGGACAAAATATGTGCGCGACACTTCGAGAAGCAGCTTATTTTTATAGTTACTTCAGCAGAGACAAAGGCGACGTCCTACTAGATGTAAAGAAAGTGCCTCGACTTCGAAGCGGAGCAGTTCCTTCAATTTGTTTAGGGAAGCCTGGCGTAGCTCAATGATGCTGAATGCCAGAAGGAACCAGAAGACGCCAATGCGGAAGGACGGGAGGGGCTCAATTTAAATTTGTCTACAACTACACATAGTGCAGGTGCCTTTTCTTGTCCAGAGACAAGGCGTAATGTAGAGAGAGAGATAGAGAAAGGGAAAGAAAGACAAGGAGGTTAGCCAGTGTAAATACTGGCTGGCTACCCTGTAAATTCTCAGCGTTGCCTTCGAGATGATTCCCCCAGTTATGCAGACACATAATCAGAGCTTCTCTTGTGAAATAATGATCAGGAAACACTGGCAGGAATTCCTAATTATTATGTTTAATGAGAATGTGGCCATTCTGCTCGCAAGAGAACCGGGCGACACGAAAAGCACCGCGAGAAACAAAGAAGCAATTGAGCGAAGCATCTTAGCACTTGATGCGTGCTCAGATAAAAAAGAGTGATAAACGTCAGCTTTTTCATAAAAACTTCTTTTCGTTGTCGTCTGCCATTGCTTGAGACCACCCGAACTGTCGTTATATCGCCTTACCATTTGCTATAGCTTCTCTTTCCGTCTTAGTTTCCGTAATTTGTTTATTTTCTGTTCCTGTGCCTTGTAAAGTTCCATGTAGGCCACCTGACAAATGCCCTGCATTTGGCCTGTATAAAATAAATTAAATAAAATGATACGTGACTTGTTCTCCTGCTATAACGTCACTCCGTGAACCGCAAGAGCTATGCGCGCTACAGGCGTCAGGGCGTGCGCGGAGCAGCTGACAAGCAGGTGCCACGAGAGAGCCCCCGCGCCTTTGCTCCTCTCCGCTGCAGAGTTTTTCTTCATTCGTAGCGCCGTCTGGCGAACACGCTGTGAAGCAGGAGCCGGCGTTGCAGAATGTGTCCCTTCCTGACGAGCGGAGTCGGCGCTCCTGTATTATCTTACTCCGTGTTATCGCCTCAGTTCAATTGCGTAATCACTTTAGGCTGTTAAATGTGGCTTTCTCATCATCAACTAGCCCAGCACCGCGTGTTCTTCCCATCATTACCTTTCGTTAAACTTAAAAAAAAACTTCTGGAGTGGAGATTCCCTATGCGCGCCCATGCGACCGGCTGAAGCCTGGGAAAGCGATTGGCGGCCATCTTGCTCCGGACAAGAGCGAGCGCTGCTTGCACGCTGGTAGCGTAACCAGTGCGCTTTCGTGGTGGCGTTTTATGATGAAAGCGGGAGAATTACTATGATTTATTTAGCGCAGATGTTTTTTAATGCGACAGCCTTTTATGCATACCTCATGGGGGAGTGTCCGTCTCAAGGCCGTTTCAAAACAGTGTTGTTGACACGAAATGATCCTCTTAGGATAAGAGGCGATAGCGCGCGCAAAACCACTATAAGTATGCAATATTAATTCAGCTTGTGAACTGAAGTAACAATGAATATCGAGAGGTGAATGACGTGTATTAAGACTGTAATAATGTTGAATTAGGAGTAAATAATGATGGATTAAAGGGGTTTAGCTGGGTGCTAGGAGTTTAACGAACACCGCGTGTTCTTCCCATCATTACCTTTCGTTAAACTCCTAGCACCCAGCTAAACCCCTTTAATCCATCATTATTTACTCCTAATTCAACATTATTACAGTCTTAATACACGCCATTCACCTCTCGATATTCATTGTTACTTCAGTTCACAAGCTGAATTAATATTGCATACTTAATAGTGGTTTTGCGCGCGCTATCGCCTCTTATCCTAAGAGGATCATTTCGTGTCAACAACACTGTTTTGAAACGGCCTTGAGACGGACACTCCCCCATGAGGTATGCATAAAAGGCTGTCGCATTAAAAAACATCTGCGCTAAATAAATCATAGTAATTCTCCCGCTTTCATCATAAAACGCCACCACGAAAGCGCACTGGTTACGCTACCAGCGTGCAAGCAGCGCTCGCTCTTGTCCGGAGCAAGATGGCCGCCAATCGCTTTCCCAGGCTTCAGCCGGTCGCATGGGCGCGCATAGGGAATCTCCACTCCAGAAGTTTTTTTTTATAACCTCCTTGGGGGAGAGTGCATATGCCCCAAACAGCCGACGCGACAAACAGAGTCTAGACGAAAACATCGACGAAGCGACGGTAACCGGAGAGAGGGAGAGAGCACACGCGCGCGCCGAGACACCTTCTCACCCGGCGAGTCGAGAAAGAGAACCTACAGCGTGAGCGTGCGCCAACGGGATGATTCATCACCCCCCCCCCCCCCCCTCGACGACGCTCTGACGGCGGCACTCGAAGGTGCGAGAAAAGACTTAAAGGTTCCCAGGCTTTGGCCCTGCTATGGATCACGACTCCGATAGGAAGGTTCGAGAACCCCGACGGAGAGTATAAAACCACCGTGTGAGAATCAGGAGTTCAGTTCAGTCCGCACCGGTGAAGTGATGTAACGTGAAGACCGAGCGTCTGCAGAAGAAGGGGATTCCCCCGGCAAGCTAGTCGACGAGTTCATCGAGCGTCTGCATTTCCGGAAGAAGTTCCTTCTTCGAGATTTGCCCCGAGCTACGCCGAGATCGTCTGACTCGAGGACCAGCACGGTGAATACGATTGGACACTTCGTGTTCCTATTCATTTCGTAATTTACGTGTTGGACTCTTAGTGCTTGTCGTGAACTATTTATATTGTGTTTTGTGAATACCCATCTGATTTGTATTGTGTTGTGTCTAGCCTAAGTGTGCAAGTGTGTGCATGTGTAACTGCCTTGTGTGAAGAATATATTTTGTTGTGATTTGACAACTCTGGGCTCTGACTCGGTTACTGGACAGCAATTAACCGGCGTTCGCTGGCGCACCAGAGGGACCATTCTTAATTGTCCTTGCTTTCGTGGGATTATTTTCGGATACTGATAAGTCGGCTTTGGAATTTGGTCCGGCGTCTGCGCCTCGTCCACGGGGTCAGTGACAGTAATGAAACCGTGAGAAGAAATATCGATAATGACATTGATAGAAAACTAAAAGAAGATTTGAAGAGTTTGTTTTTATAGATCATGAGCACTGTATAAATTATTTATGCTTTTATGAGGCACCTGAACTTTTAGAAACCAAATAAAGGCAACGAGATTAGAAAACCCCCAGTTTCGGCGTTATAACAGAAGTAACACTACTAATAAACTAGTTAAGTTGTGAATTCTACTTTGAAGAACAATGAATTAACACTAGCTCCAATGTTTTAATGAGAAAGACATTTCACCTACGTTGCGGACCACTCTACTTCCCAACGAGCTGCAACTAATGAGTTTTATCAGGGCAAAATTTGCAGCCCATATTTAAATACTAGTTTACAAAAAGATATCAAGCAGTAACTATAGCTAATGTGGTAAGTGGTAGAAAGACCATGAATTGCACAACGTGGCAGTGATTTGCTATTGGTCCATTTATTTTCGATATTGGCGCAAATGACCTCCCTACATTGTATTGTGTTTTCTGATTTACACCAGTAAGCAGATGATACTAAATTGGTGTACACAAACGCGTTGCATAAGCAGGCAGTGAGATGTACGCAAGAAAACGTCGGAATGTCGGAATCACGGTGTAAGAAGATAGGTGTTCCGACGGCGCGCCCACGCTGGGGCGAGATAGTGGCCACTTCGTGTGACCGGAAGTGAGCGCCGCCGCTAGGAGCGGCACGTGTTCAGGAGGCTTTGGAGAAGCGGCGCAACAGTGGATAATTTACGACCTCCGTCAGCATTTAAACACCCATACCCAAAGCTATGCAATTTTTCGTTATTTAGACGCCAAATCCTGAGCAGGTAGAAGGTTTCACGACGGCGCGCTGCACTTACCGCTGCTCGCCGCGTCGGAGTCAATCGGAATGTCGGCAGAAATATAAAGGGACGTTCCTCCAACCAAGTAGAGTCGTTTTAAGCAAGCGAACGACATATATTCATCGAAATAATGCACTTCTGCCGCGCGTGCCCATAAAAGCGCCAGCAAAGCAAGCGAAAAAGTGGCCCCCAGAACATGTGCTGCCCCTTGCGGCAGCGGCGTGAGGCGCGGCCACACTAAGTGGCCGCGCCTCACGCCGCCGTCGGATCACCTTCCTTTTTACACCGTGGTCGAAATTATATATTTGTGCACCACAGCAAAGCTCTGCATAAGAAGTATATACTAGCGCATTTGATATTATGTGTAGCCTGTACCTGTCAGAACTGCGAAAACTGTTGTTCATGCTCGCCGTTAGAGTACACTACCATGGCAAAGTACTTTGGCTTGCAATAAGCTGTAAATTGTGCGAGTTGGCTTAGCTTCATTATTATGACAGCCTTGGCTTGTTGAACGGTTAATTTTATAGCTGGAAAACAACGTTGGCAATCAACTAAGGGCAGTTATTGCGCAAATACGTATATGCTTCGTGCGTTACGTGAGCGAGAAAACTTGCAGCATGGCGTTTATATATAATAACTTGGCAAAAATTATTTGCGATATAGTAGATTTGCCACAGTATATGATTGTTGGCCTAAAATAGGCAGGGAATAATCGATGGAATTATAAAAGAATCACTAATAATATCTCATATATTCAAAGGTTCCACAGAACGAAGGTGGATTACTTACTAATAAAACCGGGTGTGTTGAACTTTAAGCTACCGTAGATATGTTATCCTTATAACTAGAATCCAGAATATGTAATATTCTAATAAAAAGCATTACGGAAAACAAAAAAAAAACATATTGCATAACTAGAGTGCACGCAAATTGCAGGAAAACAATTACGCAGTTTATGCACAGTTCATATTTAACTCCACGTTGAAGAAACTTGATGACATTGGCAGTCATAAACAATTAACTGAACCGCTCCTTTCGGAAACGTTGTGTTACACAACACTTGCATAAAAAAAAAACTGTCAGCCCTTTCACTAGGGTGGAGATGGAAGACCAGCGAAGCTGTACTATGGTAGGAATTATGTATTTCCAATTATGACTATTAAGATGTGATGATGTAATTGGTTATTTGAACTATGAAAGGATGAGAAATATATATTATCCGGCGGTTTTCATTTATTTCGTGACCGCAGGGGCCATGGCCTTATGGTCGCTACGGTACACCGCCATGGGGTGTACGGTAATGGTTGGCACGTTCTTCATAAACACGTCACTAACGCCGCGCGCGTTCGGTGCGAACGCGGGCAAAACGCCTCCGCCGTCAAAAACAGTTGTGCGCGTTGTTTGTGTGACCGCACGCAACCGCTATCAAAACGCTGGCTACGTGAGGGAACAGCTAAACGCCGTTGTCGACACTGTTGGGGAGGGGCGAGCGAGAGCCCAGAGAGAGAGAGTCTGCGACACTAGCATGCCTAGGTTAGGAGCTCTGCACGGGCCCGGGCAGGCCCGAAAGCCCGGGCCCGGCCCGGCCCGCGGGCCGGGCCGTCCGAAGCGTTTTTTTTGGCGGGCTCGGGCCGGGCCCGGGCTTAAAGCCACGGGCCTGGGCCGGGCTCGGGCTTGAGGCCGCGGGCCCGGGCCGGAACCGGGCTTGAAGCCACGGGCCCGGGCCAGACTCGGGCCCGCTCATTAAAGGACTTAAGTAGGCCTTTGAGCAACTGTTATGTATTGCATGGTTCAATGCATTCTGTGCCAAGCTGAAGTCACACGTGAGAACTGACTGTCATCATCATCATCAGCCTATATTTATGACCACTGCAGGACGAAGGCATCTCCCTGCGATCTCCAATTACCCCTGTCTTGCGCTAGCTGCTTCCAACTTGCCTCCTGCAGATTTGCTAACTTTATCACCCCACCTAGTCTTCTGCCGTCCTAGACTGCGCTTCCCTTCTCTTCGTATCCATTCTGTAGCTCTAATGGTCCATCGGTTATCCATCCTACGTATTACATGGCCTGCCCAGCTTCATTTTTTCCGCTTAATGTCAACTAGAATATCGGTTATCCCCGTTCTCTGATCCACACCGCTCTCTTGACTGTATATCTTATCGGATGACTGTATATCTTATCGAAGAAAATAGTAAAACAGGTGATGTTCTCATTTTAACAGCCGGGTGCAATGTGTCTGCTGAATCCAAAAAAAGTGTGCCGATCCTGGTAGCAGTGTAGAAAGGGTCCAAGCGCAATGGCACATACACCTGTGAACTAGCGAAGCTGAGCCTGGATAAGTCTAGCTAAGAATGGTGGGGACTACTTCAACTTAGGCAGTCATCGATAGGCAATTGATAGCCAATCAATAGCTAGTCGATAATTGATCAATAACCAATAAATTCCGGAAACTTTTGTAGGTGACTTGGTAGTGTTTAGTCTAGCCCAAATATGTGGCCAATATCTTGCGATAGAAAATCGAAAGCCAATAAATAGCTAATCGATAATCAATCAATTAAAAATAAATTACGGGGAATGCTGGGGATGACTTGGTAGTGCTTAGTCTAGCCCAAAAGCCAGGACTAGCTAGGTGCCCATCAGGTCCGCTGTCTCTTTAGCATTGCGCCGGCAGTGCTACGCTATTTTTATTTTCCACAAAAACAAACATTGTTTCCGCGTCAGGAAAAATAAATTATACCAAAGAACCACTCCTCAAACCATTTCCACGTTACCGCTTTTGCGATTGCACTATTACCAGTGTCGATACTATTGCATTATTTTAGCGCTAAGGCCAGTTACTTTTGTGCTTCAATGCATAAAACAGCGTTTTCCTCAAAAAGTTAACTGGAACGCCCATTCATTTCGTCGGACACTTTCAAAATTAATATGTCGAAACTGGTTCAGTCCTGAGAATTCATTCCAAGTGGATACGCCTTGCGAACTCAGCGGCTATAATTCGTAGATTGAAAGATGTGCTATAAAATAAATAATTAAAAAGTTACTTAGCGTAATTATGTTAAATAATCAATTACGCGTTTTGACCATCCATTAGGCCAGCCGCGTCAGAATTAGCTTGGAACTACATAAAACAATTATCCTCCTTAGAGCGTCGTCGCATTATAGCCAACACAAGAAATCCTGAGGTATGGTCGATTCAATACTTCAGAACACTCTATAAGCATCAGTCGTTAATACATAACCTACCATTCACTTTGAACAAATACAAAAATGTCGATAATTTCAGTAAGAAAGAACTCAGCCCATACGTTGGTAGCTTGTAATATATCTGATGTGATTATTATTCTGCCTTCGTGTATGGCTCTGAGTATATAATGTACATCCTGTTTCGTTTTATTAGCAAATGTTAATCTTGTAAAATTCAGTCTCATGCTATGTTGTATAGCTGGTGTTGCCTTGTTTTGTATAGCTAGTATTGCTATTGTATATTTTATATAGGCTGATGATGATGATGATGATGATGACTGCTATTGTAGTGTGGTTTAAAATGTATTCTGTTAAAACTTTTCCCAATTCTCTTAACTCGCCGTGACGGAAATATTCTGTTTTTCCGTTCATAACTATTTCGTCCGTGAGGAATTCCAGCGATAGCTGGAAATATATGTGAATTATTGTACATGTGCGCACACTGTTTGCTGACGTACTATTGCCTTGCCTGGTGTTTTGGGTCACGTCAAGCTACGTATGTAGCTTTTATTCCAAAATGACCGTCAAGCATGTAAATTGGAGAATAAATTGATTTGATTTGATTGATTTCGTTGGACACTTTGAAAATTATCATCTCGAAACTGGTTCAGTCCTGAGAATTCGTTCCAAGTGGATACGCCTGCGAACTCAGCGGCTATAATTCGTAGATTGAAAGATGTGCCGTAAAATAATTAATGAAAAAGTTAATTAGCGTAATTATGGTAATTCTTCAATTATGCGTTCTGTTTTCTCCTCGAAGTAATGACCGCCTCATTGAGTAGTTTAGATCAAGGATTATTATATAATTGTGCAATCTGCAACAAGCAATTTTTAAAAATTTGGTTCAGCAAAAATGAAACACCCTGTATATTTGCATACTAAATGACATCATAGAACCATATCGTACAAATCAAGGGAAGTGCATGGGCACCAGCAGAAAAATAGCAGCACAGGCAATGGGCCGGATTACTGATGTTCCCGTGGGAGAAACAAAGATTTCGTCCTTTTATTGCTTATATACTGCAGCTGATTAAACCTCGAGAACGTGAGGCTGAAAGATACGGTACAATCTGTAAGTAAAAAAATACTTTTTTTTTTCTCTTACAGGCCGGGCCTGGTCATGCACACGCGGGCCCTAGCTAAGCTTAGTAATGAACACCCGGGCCCGGGCCGGGCTCGGGCTCAATAGCACGGGCCCGGATCGGGCCCGGGCTTGGAACCACGGGCCCGGGCCGGGCCCGGGCTGGTCTCGGTCATGTACGCCCGGGCCCGGGCCGGGCTCGGGCTCTGTATTACGGGCCCGGGCTGGGCTCGGGCCTTGTAAAGCGGGCCTGGGCCGGGCTCGGGCCGAAAAATCCGGCCCGTGCAGTGCTCTACTTCACGGTCCCAAACCTCAGGTTCTGCTGCTCGACGTTCACGAACCAACGCGGCTTCCCGTTCTCGAAGCTCACGATCCGCTGCTCGACGTTGACGTTTCGAAGCTGCTTCGCTTTCTCGAAGTGTGGAATCCGCTGCTCGACGCTGACGTTTCGAAGCGGCTTCGCGTTGGCGAATTGAATCTGGATCCGCTGCGCGTCGCCGTCGTTTGCGTTCTGCGTCGCGAGCTCTTCTCTGCGCAGCCTTGTCTTCAGAGGTGCTCGCGGTTCTGTTAATGAACTGGCTGCTGCTGCTTGAAGATGTGCCAGACAGTTCGTTGATAGATTCGTTGGCGTCCATTCAGCGCATCGGACGGCGCAACGTGACTAAACCGAAGCAGCAACTGAGGCAGCGGCGCATGCACCGGGTTCATATAAGCAGCTGGCGCGGAGAGGAGGAGGGAGATAGGCGCGCATGCGCGCGCTATCGCACAGGTGGCGGATGAAGGCACGGAGGGAGAAGTGCGTTATCGAACAGATGGCGTGGGGAGGGGGAGAGGAGGAGAGAGGCGTTATCGCCGTTATCGCACAGCTGGCGTGGAGAGAATGAGGAGAGGTGCGGACGGACGCCGACGCCGACGCCAACGACGCCGCGGGACAGGCCGCCGCTATAAGATGCTCCGCATCTAAAAGCAGGCTTCGTCGTTGGGGACGGACAAGCCTTGATACAAAGAGACGATGCGTCAGCTCGTCTTCGGTGTTTCCTTTTCTCCTTCGTGCCCATGCACCACATTCCGCGTGCCACGCGCACTCCTCCGAACCTCTTTCTCTTTGGCGTCTATGCGCCGCACACTGTAGCAGACGACGCTACCAGCATACTTGAAACAGGCGTTTCAACATGGTCTGTTCACGTCGTGATAACCCAGGTGATAGATGCATCTGTATATCCGGAGACGACGAACGCAAACGACACATGGTGAAAGCGTTCTTGTACCACAGGGGCCAAGTACATTCACAATACATCAATCGCAGACCAGCCGCAGCGTCTGTTCGCGAAAGCAGAATCAAGACACATTGGCCACTTTCATGCGCTGATCGGGCGGCTTCGTCGGCATGCTCATTCCCGCTGACGTTGCACTTCTCCTGGGGGGAGGGGGGGGATTCTGTAAGAGTCCACCTAGTGGACTGTCCACTTCGCCTGTCGCGATTGGCTCCAGCCGCACGCGCGAGAGGGAGACTGGCTCGAGACTGGATGGCCCCCTCTCGCGCGTGCGGCTGGAGCCAATGGCGACAGCCGCAGTGGACAGTCCACTAGGTGGACTCTTGCAGAATAGTCCCCCCCCCCCCCCCCCTGGAAGCCATTGAAGATTATGTTGTGTTTCTTGTCATGGCTACGATGACGTATCTGTGGACTTTCAGAGGCCAGTTGTTCATTGGGCTCGTGGCGCATTGGGCTTTGTAGCACTGCAGGCTTGCTTTGGAATCACTAAAACTGGCTATTGTTGCGGTGGTTCTTGATTAATGAAATGAAGTGCAGCACGGAGCACCTCGTCGGTATGGTCACACATCATATGGTCACACAGCGCTTGTCCCACAGCGATATGCTGACACTGCACTCGTTTTGAGTTTATTCGTGCTCGTCCCACAGCGATATGCTCACACAGCACTCATCTGTGTTTCTTCGTGTTCCTCGTCTTTCGTCTCGCTTTCTTCGCGCTGGTCAAAGTTTGCTTCAACGTTACACATAAGTTTTTAACTTGATTTCTTCAGATTTTGCCGGGATAATGACTGCAGCAGCAGAGTTGTTGGGGTTTCCCGAACCAGCTGTGTAAGACATGTTGCCGGAATCTGTGCATGTTGTAAATCTGTTACAAACTTGCTTGCTTCAAAGCTGGCAATGGTGCTCCAGCTTTCTTTTTGACGCCCGGAACTGTCAATTGTATTTGCGACCGGTGTAGACACCACAATGGGGCTGACAATCGCGTAGCAGGCGTGAATTGTGCTGGCAAATAGGACTGATGTCTTGCAATACTTTTAGCAAATGTTGAACGTGGCCTCTTTGCTGGTAAGCAAGCAAGATCGTGCGAGAGAATCCGAGTCAGGTGTAGCATATGTGCTCTAAGGACATCTGTAGCAAAGTAGACTGTCATAGGGTAATCTCTGGCAATGTGTCGCAATTGATCATGTATTTTTGGGGAGATCAAGACAAGTTCCGAGTGCTTGGGCTTGCACACCCTGAAGTCTGAATATTTGTAGTGCAAGCATTTCCTAGTAGAAGTAAGCTGTACCGCAGGAAGCCCAGAAATAGTGTTTTATATAGTTGCAACATTGGTGGTACTGTACCGCCCCAGGACTTCCAGCTGAGAAATGCGAGACGGTCCACAATGGCGGCCAAGTGCTTTGTCATGTACGAGATGTGAGGGTTCCAAGACCCGTCTTTATCAATGAAGGCGCCAAGTAATCGGTGAGTTTGTCTGTATGGTAGATTTTTGACATTAACCCTGAAGCATACGGGGCCGTCGCTTTGAGAGTAAAAGCAAGGAGTGCACACTTCAGGGGAAAGCTCCAGACCTTGCCTTTTTAGATACGGTGACACTGCCGTTGAACTGGAGGCCATCTTGAAGCCTTCTGAAGTCATGCGCGGACTTGTGCACGTGCCACTCCAGAAGTCCATATGCAAATGTCTCCACATGTATTCGGAGAGCTCTGCAGTTTGCGGCAACAAATAGGTGAAACCAACGAGCACCAGGTTGAACAGGGTAGGGCTAAGTACTCTGCCTTGTGGTACACCACGAATGATATAGCTACACGCCGTTGGTCCGTCTTTAGTCAAAATAAAGAAGGATCTTCCGTTCTGATAGTTGAGTATCCCGCGAAAGACGTGTCCACCAGTCCCTACAGCTTTTAGGGGTCCAGAGTTGCACGATGAGCTACATTGTCGTAGGCACCTTTAACATCAAGGAATAAGGCCGCATTGGTTCGTTTCAGGTGTTTTTGAGCTGTACATACAAGGTCAATAACGCTATCTATTGACGAGCGTCCACGTCGAAAGCCAGCTATTAGTTCTGCATAGACGCTGTAAAATTCCAAGTACAATTCTAACCGTGTAAGGATCATTCTCTACATTACCTAGCCAGTGCTATTGTACGGTAAGATGACAATTCCAGTGGGGATTTGCCAGGCTTGAGGAGTGGAACAAGGCGATTGGATTTCCACGTGGTAGGGACCAAGCCGTCACGATATGATGCGTTGTATAGACCAAGAAGTGCATCTCTTGCTTTGTCGCGTCCCGAATCGACAGGCGCATTCTTTGGCTGTTTCCATAGAGGCAAGTCCTTTCATCGGCGTCGCCCTAGACGGCGACAGTGCCCGACACCGATGGTGACGGACAAACAAGCACCCCAAATCGGCAGTGCGCATCCTTTGAGTGTTTCCCCCGATGCCACCCCCTTCATTCAGGGGCCGCCTACCTGGCGACAGTGCCCGACACCGACCATGACAAGCTGACCATCGCGGAGATGCCACTGATTGATGCGAGGGGCCAACTTCGTGGAATTACTACCGTGGTAACGGCGACGATCTCGGTTTCCCAGATGGCCACGCAGTTGCGGCAAATGCGAGGGCGAGGGTCCAACATGACAGGCGGAGTTTTGTGAACAATACGACCCTTCTGATTGGCCGCACCAAGGTCACCAGATTCTCTAATCGGGTCAACTAGGGAAGACGACTGTTTTATAAGCGGACACCTTGGGCGCAGTGGTGTGTCCTGACGTGCTCTGATATGTGCTCAGACATGTAGTGAGCTGAGACATTCAAAGTTCTTCCCCATGCAGGGGGCTTCCATATCTGGAGCCACTGTAAATATGTAGAATAAACCTTTTTTTCGCTCGCTCTTACTCCCGGACGTACTCATCCCTGTGGCTGATAGATCACCGGCCCAAACGCTACCCCGAGTCCCAACAGCCTCTTGACCAAGGTTTACAAGAATGAACGCGTATGCTTGCCTGATATTTGGGTATTTTATAAAATATGTACTAATATTGAATCTCTGTTCGTCCTGTTTCCATGTATGGTTTCCCATGTATTAAAGAAAAGAAAGAAGTGCGCTTGTGGCTTAATGGTTAGAGCATGGAGCTGCTGCGCTGGCGGGTCGAAGTTCAAAGACCAGTGCGGGACGCGCTTCCATTTAAGTACGCTTGAATCGAAATATATTCGAAATATTCGAAATTATAACGTGGGAAAAATTGAGGAAGCCGTAAAATATGGACGCAGCATGAAATCAGTAAGAAGAAAACAAGGCATAGGACAAGGCAAGATGTATGCACTGAAAGATAAGCATGGTAATATCATCCGCAATTTCGATGACATAGTAAAGGCAGCAGAAGAATTCTATACTGACCTGTACAGTAGCCAAAACAGCCAAGCTACTTTCATTCGAAATAGTGATGAACCGGATACAGAAGCTCCTTCTATAACTAGCGATGAAGTTAGAAGGGCCTTGAAAGACATGACCAGGGGAAAAGCGCCTGGAGAAGATGGAATAACAGTAGATTTAATCAAAGATGGAGGAGATATCATGCTTGAAAAGCTTGCGGCCCTTTATATGCAATGCCTCATAACTTCAAGTGTACCAGAGAGCTGGAAGAACGCCAACATTATACTTATCCATAAGAAGGGAGACATTAAAGAATTGAAGAATTACAGACCCATTAGCTTGCTTTCAGTATTGTATAAAATATTCACCAAGATTATTTCCAATAAAATCAGGACAACACTTGACTTCAGTCAACCAAGAGAACAGGCTGGCTTCAGGAAGGGATGTTCTACGATGGACCATATCCATGCCATCAATCAGATAATCGAGAAATCTGCGGAGTACAATCAACCTCTCTATATGGCTTTCATAGATTATGAAAAGGCATTCGATTCAGTAGAGATACCAGCAGTCATAGAGGCATTGCGTAATCAAGGAGTAGAGGAGGCATACGTGAATATCTTAGCAAATATCTACAAGGATTCCACAGCTACCTTGGTTCTCCACAAGAAAAGTAGAAAGATACCTATCAAGAAAGGGGTCAGGCAAGGAGACACAATCTCTCCAATGCTATTCACTGCATGCTTAGAAGAAGTATTCAAGCTCTTAGACTGGGAAGGATTAGGAGTGAGGATCGACGGCGAATATCTCAGCAACCTTCGGTTTGCAGATGACATTGTCCTATTGAGCAACAATGGAGAGGAATTACAACAAATGATTGAGGACCTTCATCGAGAAAGTGCAAGAATTGGGTTGAAGATGAATATGCAGAAGACAAAGATAATGTTCAATAGCCTGGCAAGGGAACAAGAATTCAGGATCGCCAGTCAGCCTCTAGAGTCTGTAAAGGAATATGTTTATCTAGGTCACTTACTAACAGGGGACCCTGATCATGAGAAAGAAATTTACAGAAGAATAAAATTGGGTTGGAGTGCATACGGCAGGCATTGCCAAATCCTGACTGGGAGCTTACCACTGTCGTTGAAAAGAAAAGTGTACAATCATTGCATTCTACCGGTGCTAACATATGGGGCAGAAACTTGGAGGTTAACAAATAAGCTCGAGAACAAGTTAAGGACCGCACAAAGAGCGATGGAACGAAAAATCTTAGGAGTAACGTTAAGAGACATCAAGAGAGCGGTGTGGATCAGAGAACAAACGGGGGTAGACGATATTCTAGTTGACATTAAGTGGAAGAAATGGAGCTGGGCAGGCCATGTAATGCGTAGGATGGATAACCGGTGGACCATTAGGGTTAGAATGGATACCAAGAGAAGGGAAGCGCAGTCGAGGACGGCAGAAAGTCAGGTGGGACGATGAGGTTAGGAAATTCGCAGGCGCAAGTTGGAATACGCTAGCGCAAGACAGGGGTAATTGGAGATCGCAGGGAGAGGCCTTCGTCCTGCAGTGGACATAAATATAGGCTGATGATGATGATGATGATGATGATGATGATGATGATGATGATGATGATGATGAATCGACTTGGCGAGAACCCCACCAGCGGCCGACCGACCGACCGACCGACAGACCGCCGACCAGTACAGGCCAAACCACGGGATGGTGGGCGAAGAAAGCTTCGCTTTAAAATATATGTCGATCCCACGCGCTGTAGGAATCTGTTTAAGTGAAGCTTACGTTGCTGTTTGCGGAGACGGCTGTTTTTGTTTAGCGATCATTTGCAAGTATAGAGCATAATAAGTTGGATACTATCACAGCCATTCCATTCCGTGAATGGGGGCTACCAACGGAGCTGTTCTTCGGCACTACGCACTATACACGCGGCCTCAACATACCAGCGCACGCATCATGCTAACTGCCTATTCAGTTCTTTGCACAGGCGCGGAAATGCAGCAGGTGGCTTGTTAGCAACCACCTGTCACACCAAATGATCGATGCGCGCTACGGCCACTAGCGCTCCCTCGGCGCAGCCAAACCGAGCAGCTGGCTAAGTCAGGAGCTGGGGTAGCTGTCGAAGCCGCATCACGTTCACGCTTCGCGACATCTCGAACATTACCAATCACCATCAAATCGTTCTTGGACCACAGTATGTCGCACACCGCACGACTGAATCCGAACTGCCTGACCGGAAAGTCCCTCTGAAATTTCGCACACGCACCCTTGTGCTCGTCCAATTTACTGGCGTGGTACATGCGCCGCTTCGCCGCATTATCCGCTTCGCGCCACCTGTCTTCCTGTTGAGCCCGCCGCTGACGGGCAGCCTCTCGGGAACGATCTTCGCTGCTACTCGCCGCCCGTTTCCTAGCTTTCCTCTTGCTAGGCCAGGTGTCAACGCATGCCTTAGTGATTTGTTTTGCCTCTTCATAGATTACGCGGGCATTGTAAGGCACGAACATTGAAAAATCTATGGGAGGGTAGACATATACAGCTCCGCTGTAAAAACTTGTGGCGCTCGATCATGCGCACCCCACGCGTGACGACACAGGAATGACGACAATTACATGATGACAATGGCATCACTTAAATCACTACGACAGAGCGACAACAACAGAACGACCACGACGGCTTGATGACGACGCAAAGACGACGATGGGAAGACGACGACGATATGGACACTACGGCATGACGACAATGGGATGAGGACACTGCAGGAACAACGATGAGATGACGACGGCGGCTGACGACAACGAAATGGCGAAGCTGCAATGGTGACAATAGTATGACGACGAGGGATTGGCAACAATGGTATGACGAAGACTGAATGTCGGCGATGGTCTGATAATCGGCGATGGTCCGATGGTCTGAATGTCGGCGATGGTCTGATGACGATAATCAATCAATTATTCATTATTATTAGAGACTAATACAATTACAAAGTAAATGTAATACTGAGGTGTGAATGTCGGCGATGGTCTGATGACGATAATCAATCAATTATTCATTATTATTAGAGACTAATACAATTACAAAGTAAATGTAATACTGAAGGAGGTCCCAAAGTAAAAACTGTCAGGGGAACCACCTGTTAGAACGATTAGCAACTAAGATAAAAAAACAGCGCGAAAAAAAAAGCGCATGAGGCACGTCGTTCTTGGTAAATGCGTTGCTCCTCTGACATTCGGACTATACGCCGCCTCCCAATTACCACGACAGAAGAGAAGTGAAATTCAAAATGGAGAGCGCAACTTGTCTTTCTGTTGTTGTTTTTTTCGTTTTTTTTTTTTTTATATACGTTTAGGTGGACGACGGGCCGCCGCCCCGAGGAGCCGGAGGAAACTAGACACGCATAACGTTTCGACGGCACCGCTACCACGGAAGAGCGGAAGGAAAGGAATTAAACTAGATCTTCAAGCGCTTGGAACACCGACAAAAAGAGGGCGGTGCGAACGCAGACATGGCCGACGCGGGTCGGCCTTTTGCGCTAAGATACGATCGTAGTATCTGTTCTTACCATTGTACTTGAGACCTCTTTGCGACCAAGGTGTGACAGAGGTTTTGTTTGAATCACATTGAAATAAAAGCTCTGTTCTTACCCTGGTGTCTAGGACCCTTTAGGGTCCCAGGTGTGACAAGGGTAGTTCAAGGGCGCGTTACAGGTCCCGGAGCCCCGTACCCGGCGTCCACAGGGGTATGTGCCATTGGGCTTGGATCCTTTCTGCACTATCCCCAGGATTGGCCCCCATATTTGTTCAAGCGGAACAAAAATGCACTGAACCCTAACCATAAACAGCGTCGCTGTAAAAAAAATTGTAGGACGCCTAAGCTTCGCCTTTAAGAGTGGAACGCGACGGCATTCTAAGAATTCTGACGGCTTCTCACGCTTCCCGGCAACTACAGCTTATGTAACCGTAATGTTTCCCGGGAAACGCTGGCGGCGAATTCTATGCACGAAGGCGAGCTTTCTTGTAGAAACGTGGCCTCTTGAGTAAGCCAGTCTTCTGTTATGGCGTTGCACAATTAACATTTCAGTCTGAGAAGATTTAACATAAAAGGCATGCGCTGTCGGTGTTTTGTTCCATGATATTTGCTTGCGGGCTGTCTTTCTCAAACTTCCGCGGAATAACTTCGCAAAAAATGTTAGTGCAACGTTAGTGATAAAAGACTGACTTTAGTGCCGTATACAATATATACGGCAATTTTCGCTCACGGGACGTCCGTCAACGCCAGATACGGCGCCTACGTCGACATCGGATTTTCTGCCGCACACTAACGTTATCGCGTCAAAATCGAAGCTTATATAAGATTTTAGAATTTTATAAATTTTAGAAGAAGCGGGTATCCAACCCAGACATGAACCGGGGACCAAAATTAGCCTGACCCAGCAAGCCAGAACTCGCATCATGGTTGACCCCGTACCGCGAAACATCCACCCAGTGCATAACAAGGGTAGAAGATTCGCGAGAGCCAAGTCTATCCTTAAAAAGATCAATCTGCACAAACTAGGGGCCCTCTTTATCGATGCTGCCAGATATGACAGTGGAGATAAGTTCGCTGTCTCGGTTGTAGACGCGGAGGGCAACCTGCTTAATGCAGCTTCTGTCTATACTAAGTTTGCACATGTGGCGGAGGAAGCGGCGATCGCTCTGGCTTTTCACAGCGCAAAAGTTCCCCCTATGATCTTCTCGGACTCACGCACAGCAGTTAGATCCTTCTCGGCCACACTAGTGTCTGAACAGGCGAACAACATTGTGAACAAAGCACTTCAAAGAACTCGGGAGAGCAGCGAAGGAGGATACCACATCTCGTGGTTCCCAGCCCATATAGATGCCTCAGTTAACCCGCTCGGATGTATACATAATCCTAACGAGCAGGCCCACCGGATAGCGCGCGATTTCACGTACCGCGCTGTCGGGGGTAGCCAGGCTCGGAACGAGGTCAACATCCACACACAAAGATCCATTATGTACCTTCCACGAAATTGTTTCCCATTATCGTCTCGGCAGGAGGACATTTCCACCCCCCCCCCCCTACCCACTCCAAATTGAACAAACCTCAGGCTAGCACACTCAGACTTCTGCAAACCCGTTCGCATCCCACTCCCCGGTCCCTTAACAGGATAGACCCTGACCATTCACAGTCGTGCTCCAAATGTGGTCATGACTCATGCTCTTTTGATCACATGCTCTGGTTGTGCCCAGCCCTTAACGCCTCTCCACCCATCACGAAATAGCAATGGGAGGAATCCCTCAAGAGCAGCAATCTTCAAATTCAACTCCAGGCTGTCCAGAGGGCACACGACATCGCGACGGGACTTGGTCTCCCGGTCCCATCGTGGGCGGAGCCACCGACTTAATCTGGGGGAGCCTTCGGCTCGCCTAGATCTCAGTTCCTCAGGACTCAAATAAAGTTCTTGTCATGTCTTTATATAAGATTTGTCATATTGCGTAGCATGGGTACGGGAAGGCACATGCGTTCGCCAGATTCCTTTATGCAAAAGACACAGGAATAAATGGGCAAATGTATACGTTACATATAAGACGCCGATTGGTGGCGTCCCCCCCCCCCCCCCCCATAGCGCGAGCCTTGTGCACGCAATAAAGATATGTATAGGGCCGAGGCGGGCCCTCAGAGCTTCACCGCCAGCAAGTATGGTTGTGCGTCTCATTTCTTCATACTGAAATTGTAACAGATTTGGCGACGAAGGTAAAACTCTATAATTACAATATGCCAAAGTACGGTTCCCTTCACCCGTTCGATCCAGACAGTTGTCCCTGGCAAGAGTATCTGGAACGCATGCAGCAATTCTTCGCGGCGAACGAGGGGCCGGACGCCAAGAAACGCACGGTGCTCCTCAACTGCTGCGGGTCACGCACCTACTCGATTCTGCGCAGCCTTCTTGCACCGAATAAGCCGACTGAGACTACGCTTGAAAACTGCCTGAAGATGCTGAGCGACCATTTCTCGCCTAAGCCGTCGATAGTGGTGAGTCGATTCAAGTTCAATAGTCGCGTTCGGGAAGAGGGTGAATAAGTGAGCGAGTTCGTTGCCGCCCTCAAGAAGTTATCAGAACACTGCGAGTTCGGCACATTTCTGAAGGACCTGTTTCGTGACCGTATCGTATGCGGCATAAGGGACACGCAGATGCAGACGCGCCTGCTAGAAGAGCCGAATCTCACACTGGAAACGGCAGTGTCGACTGCTCTCGCCATGGAGTCTGCCAAACGCGACACGTCGAAGCTCTGCGTAACGGAAGGGGCTGTTTCTGCGAATGTAAATGTGCTTATGACGTCGGATAAAAAGCATGTGTGCTGCTATCGGTGCGGCGGCGCCCACTACGCCACGGAATGTCCGCACATTCGCAAAATTTGCAGTTACTGCAGAAAGGTCGGTCACCTAGCAAGGGTGTGTCAGTCGAGAGACGCTGGCAGCAACCACCGAGCATCCACTCAACAGTTCAAGAAAAATAACGCTAACAAGCAGGTTCGTGTGCATGCAGTTGACGACTCGCACCACAGCGCACCCAAGTCAGTACAGCGCAGCGCCGTTTCTTCATCTGACGAAGAAAGTGTCTACAACATGTGGAACTTGGTCCCAAGGCCCAGTGTGCCTGCACCTAAACCTTTCACGGTGCAGATGGAAGTACAGGGGTGTTCATTCAGAATGGAACTCGACACTGGGGCGAGTGTGTCCAGCATTGGAGAATCAACTTTGCGCCGTCAATTTTCGTCCCTACCTCGTCAGCCATTTAAAGTCCAGCTCAGAAGTTACTGTGGTGGCCTGAAGCCTGTGGCTGGTAAGGTGACTTTGTCAGCGAAGTACAACAATCACGTTCGAGTGCTTCCACTGCTTATTGCTGAAGGTGATGCCCCATCACTTCTAGGAAGAAATTGGATTCAGGCATTGAACATACCCGTGTTCAATGTCGCTGATGTCTGTGCTTTGAGTGATGTCCATCAACTAATTCACCAACCCTTCATATTGTTTGTCGATGGCCCAGGAACATTTCAGGGCGTGTCAGTTAAGCTGTCAGTTCAAGAGGGAGCAAAGCCACGCTTCTTCAAGGCTCGTACAGTTCCGTTTGCACTAGTGGACAAGGTGTCTGAAGAGCTGTTGAGAATCCACCGAGAAGACATCTTGGAGGCAGTCGCGTCATCTGAATGGGCAGCACCAATTGTGCCAGTGTTAAAGAAGGATGGTAGCCTTCACATTTGTGGGGATTACGAGGTGACGGTTAATACGGTTGCTGTTGTTGATAAGTACCCAATCCCTAAAGCAGAAGAACTGTACGTGGGCCAGGATCTCGGGTGGAGTCAAGTTCACCAAACTTGATCTCAAGGATGCTTACCAGCAATTAGTTTTGGAGCCCACTTCAAGGAAACTCACTACCATCAACACACCAAAGGGGCTATTTCAATACAAGAGGCTACCTTTCGGAGTCTGAGCAGCGCCATCCATTTTTCAGCGAGAGATGGAGACCCTCCTTCAGGGCCTACATCACGTCGTGGTATATTTTGATGATATCCTGGTGAATGGCACAGATGACAAAGATCATCTCAACAACCTTGGCAAGGTTTTCCAAAGAATAGAAGAAAGAGGACTCAAGCTGAAATACAGCAAGTGTAAGTTTATGATGGATAGTGGGGAGTACCTCGGTGACATTATTGACGCTGATAGACTATACACGGCACCACACAAGGTTGAAGCAGTCATAAAGGCTCCTGTGCCAAACAATGTAAAGGAGCTACAGAGTTCCCTGGGGCTGGTAAACTATTACAGGAGGTACATGCCCAACCTTTCTGCTGTACTTCATCCATTGCATGAACTGCTGTCAGCTGGAGCCTCGTGGTGCTGGAAGAAAGAACAAGAGGACGCACTAGCTGAAGCCAAACGACTTCTCACTTCAGCCCCAGTCCTAGTGAATTATGATCCCAAGCAAGAACTTGTACTTGCTTGCGATGCTTCCCCTTTTGGGCTCGGAGCTGTGCTGTCCCAGCGTGATGCTCATGGTATGGAGCGTCCCATTGCGTTTGGATCCAGGAGCCTACAGCCAGCCGAAAAAAAAACTAATGTCAACTGGACAGAGAAGCACTGGAACTCATTTTTTGGTGTCACAAGGTTCTGGCAGTACCTTTGGGGAAGACATTTTGAAGCCGTCACTGACCACAAGCCGTTACTCGGACTGTTCGGCCATGACAAGGCCATTCCAGATCGCAGCTCTCCAAGAATTATACAGTGGGCCCTCATGTTGTTTGCCTAGGACTACACCCTGGTTTATCACCCGGACAGACCATATGTCATGCGGACAGACTGAGCCGGTTGCCCTTGGAAACAAAGAATTTTCCGGTGGAAGCTCCTGCGGATGTATTTATGTTGGAAGGCAAATATCCACGCGTTTTTTCGTCCACAGCCATTGCCCAGGCATCAAGCAAAGATCCCATCCTCGTCGCCAAATCTGTTACAATCTCAGCATGAAACTGAATAAGTCGGCATCTGGCGACTTCCAGACCCAGATTCACCGAATGCTATTTCAGTACAGGACAACACCTCACAGCCTCACTGGCAGAACCCCAGCAGAACAACTTATGGGCAGGACGCTACGAACACCACTTAAAGCCTTGTGCCCATATCATCGAGATGATGTGTTTAAGCAGATAAAGCAGAAATTACACCAGGACAAAGGAGCACGTTACGCTCAGTTGCCACAGCCTGGTTCACACGTCCTCGTCAAGAATTTCAGACCAGGCCCTTCATGGTTGCCAGCCACTGTTATTAGGCCAACAAGTTCGTCTTCCGTTCAGGTGGAACTCGCAAATGGGTCAAGCAGCGATCGGCATGGTCACCACCTCCGACCGGATGACCGTTCTCATCCTCCTTACTCTAGCCCACCAAGCAGTATGCTACCAACGCAGCCATCGCCTGATACACAGATTGAGCAAGCGAGCAGTGAAGGATCACCAACGGATTTTGAACCAGCGCCGGTACCCAATGCACAAACTTCACCTGACAGTCCTCAAGCCACTGCTTCTTCGCCGTTGCTACGCAGATCCCAACGTGTGAGGAAGCCAGTGTCTCGTTACTCGCCCTAGATGCTGTCTGGGGTGGGGAAGTGTTACGTATAGGACGCCGATAGGTGGCGCCCCCCCCCCCCCCCCCATTAGGGTGCCTCGATGCCAGCGCCGCCGTTCAGGGTGGTGCCATCCTTTGACCGCACCCGCGCCGCCGCTTTCTCGCTGCGACGCCATCTTGAGTCACAGCGCGCGGTTGCGAGTGCTTGGTGCCGGTGCTTAGTTCGAGACACAGTGCGCGCGGATGCTTCGCTGACGCTTCTACTTGCTGGACAGTGTTCAGCCCCATGAATGACAAGCTTGTCAAGTGCATCGAGTCGACATGACGGGCTGTTGTGTTCCCAAGTGCACCGGATCGAAGCGTAAAGGGCTTCGTTGTTTACGCTTCCCCCGGGACCCAGAGCGAAGGAAGAGATGGGAAGCCCAAGTAAAGCGGTATCAATGGAAGGCAACGGATAGCTCCTACATTTGCGAGGTAAGTGTCAAGAAAGTTTAGACTATCGCACCGTGCTTTTCATTTAAATAAGAAAGTATTCTCTGATCCTCGCTCACGTACCTACGTTCGCTCACGAACTAAGCACTGCACCGATGCTGTCTGAGTAGCCTATGGTTTGCGAGCGCGCGTCGCATAGGCTTTTGCCGTTTTGATCGGCGCAGTCTATGCGAATAGTACCCTAATTTTAAGGACTGACGAAAATGCTTCGCCGCGAAATAGCCTTACATTAGCTACAAATCGTCATGTAAACCACCTATTTTACTTTTTCACGGGAAGCACACATCGTGTGTCTCTTGTTTCTTTTTTTTTCCTCAGTTTCTTTTCTCGCTACTGGTTATTTGGTACTAAAGAACGCAGTGCTTCTTCTGGGGAGAGCGGCTGCTGTGTACGTGGCAAGCGAAGCATTGTGATTTTCTCTATTCTCGGCAGATATCTTGCGGATCTCAGGTTGTTACGTTATATAACTGATTTTTTAGACGAATATATTTGTGGCGTGGTGCTCGTAAGCCGATGGTCATTCGTGCTCATTCCCGATTGTAGTGGGTACTGTGACGGTCTTTAAATGCCTGTGCACGGTATGCCCAGGTGTAGTAGAGTTAAGGGGCATCATGGGACCAAAATGTTTCGGCGCTTTCTGGCATGGTGTCTGTTGTAGCCTGTGCATTTCTTCGAAACGTGTGAAGCGAGGTAATACAGCATTACTTTTGCGAAAATTTATTTTTAAGCACTGTAATGGGTTCTCTGTATTTACAAGGCAACTTTTCATATCAATAATCACTTTTGTTGTTTTACTTGTACTTAGAAACACTTTGAAGAGGACCAGTACGAGTGAAATCGACAGGATGGGCGCCGTCTGGTAAAGTCAACAGCCCTACATCATCATGGACTATATTTTCGAAGTGACAAACATTGCTAATCTGTATTTGACTGTCTTAGTTTCATTTACGGTTTTTGTACGCGATATGTATGCAGTGTTGTTTATTTTTTCAATGTAGTTATCAGTGTTCTAATGGTTATTTATAAAATGTTCTGTACTCGCCATCGATGTGTTTGGCTGATGCGACGTATTCGATGGTAGCTGATGTATTCTGGCTGGATATCTTGATTGATATTACCCGCGGTTGAGTTTTCTTGTTTGCATTCTTGTTTTCGATTTATATTGTGTGTAATAAGGTTGATGTACTCACTTGAACCCCCCCCCCCCCCATGTAATGAATAAATTAAAAACAAACTCTCACTATCCCGAATTGTGTGTCGAGCCTACCTTGCAATTTTTTTTTATCTTGTCTTTCAACATAACCTTCAGGCGCCACACAGTACATATAATTTTTCATGTACATATCTCTTTCATGATTGATTGTACTAGACATTATAAGTAAATGCATTTTGTGCATCGTTTGGTTTCCTGTGTGTACTACGCAAGATTGACACAGACAAGTTACGTTACATGTTTCTCTACAGCACTAACTAAACCTTATTTTCACATCGCAGTTATTTTTACACCAGCTTAATCCTGTCAGCACACAGTTTTGTGGGCACAAAAAAAGCAAAATTGCGCGTAGATATCGTCAAATAATTGCAACGAACGCGAAGAGCACGCGCAACGCAAGGGAAACTAACCGCCGTGCGCGAGTGGCTGGCTACGGTAAAGGAGGCGTGACGTGTAAACCAAGATACAACAGCGAAAAAGAAAAACTTCCACACACAGGGGGTCGCAAACCTTATATACCAAGCATCGAAGCGCAAAAAAAAAAGTAGTGCGTATTTCAAACATACACACGGCATGTTAAATGTAAATTGAATTAGGCAACTTGGGGCATGTTCCCGGCGCCATACATTTACGTCTTGGACCTTCGACGAGTTAACGGCTATTGGTTATAAAGATGTGCAGATGCGATACCGATAAAAAAATCCTCATCAAGGCAAAGCACTCGGAAGTGCACCGCGAGTAACACTATTTATGAACGCAAGCGTAGCTGAGTCTCAGCTCGTGTGACTCAATATGGCGGCGCCAGCGGGGTTGTCTCCACCCTGGACGGCGGCGCTGGGCATCGAGGCACCCTACCCCCCATAGCGCGAGCCTTGTACCCGCTATAAAGAGATGTAGGACCGAAGCGGGCCCTCAGAGCTTCACCGCCAGCAAGTATGGTTGTGCGTCTCATTTCTTCATGCTGAGATTGTAACAGTATAGCATTTCATTAACCGCTTCGCTTGACATAGATTCCGCCATGTGCGTCGGATCAGCATAATATTTTTAATGTGAATGCGAATTTCCGACCGACAGACAGAAAACCCAGGAGAAACCATGGAATAGAACGAAAAGAAAGCTCCGCTTTAAAAACATTGAGCAGCTTTTTCCCTCAGCTGAGAAGAATATTTTGGCTTCGTCAAAAATTTCCTCAACACACCCATTTATTCCGTCA
The DNA here is from genome assembly GCF_013339745.2 of Dermacentor silvarum. Classification (NCBI taxonomy): domain Eukaryota; kingdom Metazoa; phylum Arthropoda; class Arachnida; order Ixodida; family Ixodidae; genus Dermacentor; species Dermacentor silvarum. The sequence goes on along the minus strand of NC_051156.1, from coordinate 107,667,065 downwards.
AAGAAATGTTTTTGTCCTCCTCCTCCTCCCACCCGCCTCCACCTTATATTCCCTGAAGTTTACAGTACCCCCAACTGCCGGTGCTGTGGCACTCACCCGGCTACGCTTCCGCATATGCTGTGGGAGTGCGCAGCACAGTACAAACAAATTAACACCACGACCCTCTCGTCGAGGTTGCGTGAAGCTCTGCGGAGCTCCGCCCTCGACGACCAAACCTGGGCGACCCAGCATGCCCGTGAGGCGGCGGTGAAGCAAGCCCTCGACGTCCCCTCATGGGAGGCTTAGGCCCGGCCATCATAAAGTGCTGGTTACACAATAAAAGTTTATTCCTCCTCCTCCTCCTCAATCAATTTGCTGCTGCGCCTGTGTCAAAACTCGACGAAAGAAAAAGAAGAACTCGCGTGGAGAGACTCGCTCGCTCAGAAGATAAGGTCATCATCATCATCATCTTCAGCACGACCCTCGCGCTCATCGCATTTTTATCGTGAACACCGCTACGAACCAAGCTTACGTGTCTTCGAGAAGCTCTCACGGAGGCCACGCCATTAAGGTCCAAGTATGTCCAACCCAAAGGCGAAGAAGACACAGGGCGAAGCGACCCGGAACCGAAAGCGTCATAAGTCAACCAAGGTGCTGGAACCGATGTCCAAGCCTTTGACCGACGCCCTGTCTCCCAAAGCAACCACCGCCACAACGGAGGCAAGGGGCATGGCCTCAAGCAATTCCGCAGGCAACGCCTCGCAAGCTGATGCCACCCAGAAGGGACCAGCTGAGTGTGAAGAAGCGGTTGCAGCTGTAGCAGGAGCACTCGCACCCTGGAACAGTTCCGGAAACAGACAGGGATCGTACACTGGTGAACCCGATCTTGCCAGGCCACAGCCGTCCATAGAAACAGATTTCCTGCGAGTCGGGCCTGCGCCTTCTGAGCTTCCCCTTCCGACCGTCACGGACCCTGCATCCGCGCCACCCCAAGCGAAAAACGGGCACCTTCAAGACAACGCACCACCTTCGAGAGATTCCAGGTCCCGTGAGCGCTTGTTCTTGCCTGGGAAGGCCACGACTTCTGCAGTCCGAGAGCAGGTAAAAAGACGCTGCTTGTTTCCCGAGCATTCATTTGAAATTTGGGCGCGCGTCCTGAACTACTGAGAAAATCCTTTTTTTTTTTATACGTGAAATGTATCTCAAACCGGTCAGAGGGGAGTCGCTTGCTAAAACCAAACATAACGAAAGTATGTCATAGCATCGTCGCTTGTACCGTTGCAAGCGATACCCACGCAAGTTACATCCCTATTTACTTTGGAAGCGTGCCCGTATCAAAAGGGAGCGCAAGCGCGGGATATTGAGTAAGCGCAGGAGCCTCAACAACGCGTGCGGCGGGCTCGATCGGCGCAGGGCAGTCTCGGGTGCCACCAGTGGGAGGGTCATCTCTTTACCCTAGTGCCCGAACACCCCCTGCAAAACAAACTGGCCCACCTCGATTCTGGCTAACTGGATACTGTTGTATAGGAAAGAAGATGAGGATGGTGGCGCGGGGACACAAAATAAAGAAGATGATGTTCAGGCATCAGATGCATCGTTCCTCTGTGTTCTAAATACAACAGATACACGGGATCGGTCTTACGGGCACGATCGCACTCGCGCTTACGTTCGCATATGCAGATTTATACAGTTCGTCTGGGTAGCGTGGCGTTGCAGCTCCCATTGTTCTCATCGGTACAACTGCGAATGTAAACCGTAGTGTTCTACGATACGTATGTCGTGCGCCATTTGGTCTATTGTGAGAGCAGATGCGCAGATAGTTCCATTGTGTAAGTTGGCTTTCCTGCAGTGCGTTTTCGGCGCTCACGGACGAATCAGTGAGACATGGAAAGCTTCGCTTTAAAACAAAGACAACGTGTTGGATGGTGGGATCGAACCTCAGTATCCCCACAATGCATCCCTACGCCTTTTGATGCGAAAGCATCAAATGGCCCATTGAGCGAAAAAAAAATTGGCTGTGGCTTAGCTCAGATAACCCTGGATATGCAAAGCGAAAGCTTGGTTTAGCCTGGTTAAGTCTTGGTTTCACTTGGTTAGCCTTTGATTTAGCTATAATTATTATACTTACGTATACACTCATCGATATAAGCCAGGTATAAATTATAATCCGACAAGTCCAAGCGTTTTGCGAGCAGAACGGCTAGCTCTTCCTCAGTCTCCGACGCTAGCTTCGCGCGCTTGGCATTCCGGACCCCCTCCAGTGAAGCAGTTCGCCGGGCGAAAGACGCGTGTCAGACGCCGGCGTGGTCAGACGCCGGTAAGACGCCGCGGGGTGGTCAGACCTAAAGTCCCTAGATTTTCTGCTCTTTTTAAGAAAGCAAAAAAAATATCTAGGGACTTTAGTCAGACCATAGAGAAAGAAACGCTGCCAGCTGCGGCGGTTGCTAGGCAACGGCTAAGCTCGCGGTGCTGCCACCGGCCACAGCGAAACGGCGCGAATGCGGCCAGTGTAGCTTTCGCTACAAAAGCCGGCGGCGTCTGTCGTTGGGAAACGGTACCTAAAGTCCCATTGGCTGCGACGCCACGTCACGAGCGTGCCTGGATGAAGCAGAGCGGGCGAATCGGAACACCTGCTGCCGCGATAGCGCGCCAGATGTTGCGCGAGGGGCGAGGGTATCGCCGCGACGCCACATCACCAGCGCGCCTCTTTCTTTACCTCCTACTCCCCCTATCCCCTACGACGCTGCGCCGTGCTCCCTTATGGGCTGCAGAATTAAGCGTTTCTTCCTTATGTATAATAAGCACCTCCTCCTCCCCTCCTCGAAGGAGTGATACGGCGACGCAATGCCGCGGAGCGAGACGCGTTGTCGTCGGCGAGGCAGTCGCGTGACGCGCGCATGCTCCTCTACTACTACTACTACTACTACTACTACTACTACTACTAATACTAATAATAATAATAATAATAATAATAATAATAATAATACTGCCGCCGTCACGCTCTTGGAAGCGGGCGCGCGGTCCGTATCTCTCTCTCTCTCTCACCCCACTAAGCTTAGTTGCTGCACGTGCCTGCCGGCCTTGGTGGCCGCTGCTGCTTCATCGATCTCTCGTCGCGCAGGACGTCGTAGACATGCGGCGTCCTTGATTTCTCGGCAATATCGTCCAAGTGATTCCGGTCTACAGTCAACATGCTAACGTAAAAACTGAGAAGAAAATATTAACATATACCACACAGCAAAACTCGAAAACATTACTCGCAGCGCAAAACTCGAAGGACCGCTCAGCGGCGTTTAATTGGACAATAATGCTTTCGTATTTCACAGCTCAAAAGAAATGCTTAGGTGGCAGAATGATAGAATTCGCTTTTACTGATTCTTGCAGACACTGATTAATTTTTGTGCCGACAAACGACTATATAGTTGTAGTGGCGCCGCACTGACGCTGATCTAATTTGTATCTCTTGGTCGCTTTCATTAATTAAGGTCGATCGAGTCTCGGTAAATCTTCCTGACAATTAGTGATTTTCGCAGCGAAATGTAATCAGCGTCAAATGAAGTCATCAGCTTGTTCGCGATTTGTTAATTCGTGTGTAAACATAATGGTAGGTCCGTCGACTCGGCCTTATCGTGGCACGGTGCAAAACACTTGATTGTGATGCAGGGATTGGCTCAGCTGAAGTCGGTAAGCGTAATGCCACAAATTGACCGTGATAGCGTGCGAAGTGAAAGTAATTCGAAACAATGAAATCATTGCTTTGCGGCTCGTTTCGTACAGTCGGTAGGTAAAATCATAAATCGAAGCAAGAGACTCGGATATGCAGTACCCACAGGCAACGCCACCCTGGGCCCTTAACCTCGTTCTTGCCTCAAACGGATGTGCAATGTAAAGCTCTCCAAATTTTTAATAAACCCCCGGCAGTTCTTGTGCGCACGTAACGGTTACCTTAAGTGGTTGAAAGAGATTGACAAGCTAATTAGCAGCAGGGGTTATGTGATGCTTGATGGAATAGCACACGACGTGAGGACAGGGGGATACTTTGCACGCATCCGCCTACGCATCCGCCATCCAGTTGCAGGTGCTCTACGTTACACAGCGCTGACCGGCGTGTTTGTTGACGCTCCTGTGAGAACGAAGGTTTCGTCGAAAAGAACAGAAATGAATTATCGCCCTCTGAAAGTTTACCGCTGCTCATTGAATGGATAACTGTGTAAATAGCACAAGCTACTGCAAACTGCAATGCTAAATTAGAAGCGATGTACCCGGGCTTCGCGGGTATTCAACTTTATTGGAAATATTCTGCTTCTGACGGGGAATGTCCACTGCTTGTGTTGAAGGTCTGACTCAGTGGTGTGCTGAGTAACATTAATATGTACATTTTTGTCTTTGCGGAAGTTCGCGGTCACCTTGCACCGTGGTGTTTGAGTAGCTATGACGCTCTGCTGGTGAGCACGTTGTTGTTTTGATTTCGGATTTCGGGTTTCAGACCCTATAGTATAGCGAGTGCATTTAGATATGGGTGGAATGCAGCAGTACTCCATGTGCCGAGCAACTGGTGGACGCTCATAACCTCAGATTTCATAACTTTAATCCGGAGCCCTCCACTATAGTTTCTCCCGTAGCTATATGCGTTGCTTCGGGGCATTCAAGATGAATCAGACAGCCAATTTATCGGTTACTGGAGAAACCAACAATGGCGCTCGATGAATTGAGCCACCAGTCAATCGCACGCCGTATTCCTAACACCAAGCTCGGATCGAGACGCATTAGAAGCTGGCCACTGGGACCACTCAAATTTCTGTAGCTTCGATTGAATTGTTCGCTTCAAACATACGTTCTATGAACATGATGCTTGTCTCAACAGGTCCAGGTATCGCGCCCGAGTGATGGGTGTGACGAGGAGAGTGCCTACCCAGGGGGAGCGGTTCAATCTCCGCAGAGCGCGAAGTCCCCACTGAAAGGTGCTGACACACAAACCATGGTCCCCACTGAGGCCATGTGCACATCACCGGAGACATTCGTCAGCACGGGAGCACTGAACGCGGTCGCTTCGCTGGACGGAAAACGAGCAAGGACGCAAAAGAGCAACCGTGAAGGTGGCACGGGTGCCAAGTTGCCGCCGGCTCGTCGTGAGAGTTCCGCGGCGACCGCTGCGACTAGCGGAATGTCGGCGACGGGGCCTGAAGGTGCCACTGATGGGCTCACTACGGCGCAATCGATCAAGCATACCGCGAATACCGCGGGCTACCGGCGCTCCAAGGCCTCTTTGTCCAGGACCCTGCCCCCACAGTTGGATGAATCCTTCTACGAGAAGATCGCTGTCATCGTAAGCTGCTTTAGTATCAATCTCCTGTTTCGCGAACTCACGACCTTGCTCTTGACATGGCTTACACGAAAGAGCCCATGTAAGCAATATGTGATGTATGGGGATAGTTTCATCGGCAAAAGTAAAAACCATGGCCAATCGAATGCATTAATGAGCCTTTTGCTTCGGCAGTGAGGGTCCTGGCAGTTGTAGAAAACATTCACTAGGTGATTTGTGCGATGGTTTTACGATCTCAAAACTGTGCTAGCGTCATTCTATTGAGAATGAACACGCGAGCGCTGGGCAAATAATCTCGATTTCGACCTGTTGCGCGGCACTTCGGCGAAATGTGAGCCCAAAAGGAGAGATAGTTGAGCCGTTCCTTCTGCTGCCTGCATCCCTTCTATTGCGTTTCCTTCTATCTGTGCCTATACTGCACACGATTGGAGAAGAACGGAAGTCTCTAATTAGGTTATAATGGCTACGTGTCACACTCACCGTTTACTGCAGTTGCTTCAGGAGCTGCGATAGCGTGTTCATATCATATTCGAGTGGAACAGCTCTCGCTCGCGGGGGACCACAAAAAATATTTATCAATGAAAGGGAAGATCCTAAACCTCTAAGTCCTAGAAAAAATAGTGACAAGCCTCAGAGTGCCCTAAATAATTTAATAAACTAGCTTTTCCAAAGCCACTCTCGGTTTCGTTCCTATACTGTGTCGTGTCGTCCCGGCAAGTCGCAATGTCCTGCTCGCACGTGACCACATACTGTGCCGTCGCATCATGACACAGTATCCTCCTGGAAAATGAAACCGAAACTTTCTATAGAAAAACCAATATAATAAATTGTTTACGGCGCTCTGAGGCTTGTCATCATTGTTTCTGGGTTTCGAGCTCTCGGACCTTCATTTATTTAAAAAAATGACAGCAGATCCACGAGGTGAATGATGATGAGTGGGCGAAGCTCCGGAGGGAATCATCGGATCTCCCGCTTAAGGGGACGCTAGCACAAACGCGTTAGAAACGTGCAGTACTCTCTAGTAAGGGGGAGCGGCCACAGCGTCTTACGCAGCCATTTACACATGCCGGAACGTGCACCGCGTTTGCCGACGCCATCACATGACTGCTGAGAGAGTATACCCCCCGTATTCATAAACGCTCCTCGACTTGAACTTGACTTGCCACCGCTTTGGGCAGCGCGTTCGAAACGCGTTGAAGGTAAGGTGGAGAGGCCACAGCGTCTTACACCAGCTTCTTACACGGGCCGTAACGCGCTAGCACAAACACGTTAGAAACGCGCTAGAAACGCGGCCTTTCGTTAATGTTGGGTATTTATAGCCATCGTGGTGCGTTTGTCCATGTCCGCTTCGTGGCGTAGTGGGCTAACGCCGCGCGCTCGGAAGCGAGGGGTCCCTGGTTCGATTCCGCGCTACGGACACAACTTCGGAATTTTTTTCTCATTTTTCTCAGACTGGTTACACACTACTACTACTACGACGACGGGGACGGAACGGGTGCCGCTATAAGGAGCTTCGCCCCTAAAAGATGAATAGTCGAAAATACGAGGTCAATGCCTGCTTTAAGAATGAAAAATTTGGGCAGAACTCATCTATAGGGTGCCTATCTAAATATGCAAGCAGTCGTAACGCCTCATGTATGGCGCACGTAATGCAGCCGAGCTTCTTTCTTGCTCTTCCAGCTGGACACGCTGCGCAGCCGTTAAGTCTACGCATACCCAGGGGAACATGCACAGTGATCCAACTGGTTGTCAAAGAGGTTTATTGAAGAGCGACACAAACAAAGTAGCGCGTAAATGTTCACCCAAGTTGGCGCCAAAGAGGTTCATTGACCATACCGAGTTGCCCCAACGACACAAGCCCAGTGGCACATATACTAAACGGAACGGCCCTCATTATTAGACTGCACTATCCTCGAGACCGACTCAAATTTTTGGTGGGATCGCTAGATAGCTGGAACGAGAACTGGTGATCACAAATGCTATTCGGATTTTAAAAAAAGAAGCAGTCGGTTGGGAGGTGCAAGCAGAATGGCATCATCCTCTCCTGTTATTATTGCGATAGCAATTATATGGACACTCCAAGCAGATTTCTGCCGTAGGCATCGCCGTGAGATCCGTATAAAACCCAAAGGCGATAAAATCGTCGCCGCGCGCCGTATGCTGTATGTTCAAGTGAAAGCGCGCGAGGGACGCGCACTTTCACGGAGAGTGAGCGCACGGCGGAGAGCACACGCGACGTCTTCCGTCGTGCGAAAGACCGTGGGGGGATGTGAGGCAGGGAGGGGAGGCGACGGTTAGCTGCGGCACCAAACCCGTATCTTACAACCGGGCGCAAGGGGAACTGGCGACTCAATCTCCCACGCGAAAGGAGGAAAGCGGGAAGCAGCGCGGGAGGGAGGGAGTGCGGCTTCTACTCTGCCAACAACCGCGTACTTGTACTTTGCGCCGGTGCGTGCTATCGCGCGCATCATAACTTGAAAGCGATGTCCACCCGGCTCTTACATTTGTATGCGCTGTGCTTTCGCCGCTCAGTTTCCGTTAAAGCGATAGGCCGCACAAACCTTCGCTCGCTGCTGCCGCCGTGCTTGCTCACGCCAGCGTTTTCACAGCGCTTGTCTGCGGTCATCGAGTGTGATCTATTCATGTTTACTTGTGCGCGCTGCCGCCATGCTTGTTAATTCAGTTAGTAAGTGAATGTGTCCGAGTTTATGCAGCCGATAAAGCTACGATCCTTACTCCGTATGGCTCTCTACTAATTTGCTATCGCAATTGATGCTTCGCCTTTCGAGCGGAACTGCGACATTTTACAGCGAAATCTGTATATGGCCATGCAGGCGAAACGAAAAACCGTTAGTCCCTTGTTTCGCTAAACGTCTCCATTGGCTGCGCCGTCAGTTACGTCGTTCTCTACGTCGCACCCAAGCACGCGCGCCATTGGCAGCGCCGTTAGTTACGTCGTTCTCTGCGTCGTACCTGCTCTGCCCGCAACGCCGGCTCCTCGGCTCGCCGTTGTCGCATGCGTTCGATATCTCGAGTTAGCTCGGCGACGTGGTTAGCAGCATCCGCCCGCCATTGGCGCTTGCGTTCCACTTCGCGATTTCAACGTGGACGTTTCGTCGCAGCCGAAGCTAAAGTGCCACTCGAGAAACTCCCGCCGAAAGCGGGCGTTGGTCCCGGCGAACGCGTTCCCGCCATTTCCACTTTGACGCTGCTCTGCCCGCAACGCCACCTACTTGCCTCGCCATTGTCGCATGCGTTCGATATCTCAAGTTAGCTCGGCGTCGTGGTTAGCCCCATCCGCCCGCCATTGGCGCTTGCGTTCCACTAGAAACACAAACATGTAACCAATAATTGAGAAACGCGTCAATACAGCGCCGGGATTAACCCACTGCCAAACACCGGGGCCGCACGTTTCAGCTTCGCTGGTTAACCATCTGTACGGAGTCCTCTTTCTTTCACCGCCGCGCCGCTTAACGAGTGGCTGACGAGGCTATTTATCCCGCGCTCCCATTTTCCCTTCCGTAAAGATGACTATAGACGATTTTATGCTCGATTCATGAGCGCCGCCATCTTGGGTTGTTACACAAACAATTTCTTAGTTTTATGAGAAGTTAAGTCACGTAACATGGTCATGAAACGCTGAACGCATTTATACAACTGTTTTCATGGTTGCGAATCGACTGTAGTACCGCAAACTTCGTTGTTAAAGACAGAAAACAGAAGCGTTATCAGCCCAATATGGCGGCACCTAAACGCTTCCGTAAAATGGTGTATAGTACGTTTCCATTTAGAGACCAATGCAGGTCACCTAGTTTTTTGTTTTTTTTTCCTAGCTCTCTTACTTTAAAGTAAGAGAGCTAAAGTAAAAGAGCTTCAAGCGAGCATGTAAATGTGTCACGTTCAATTGAATTATAGTAATTGAAAGTACAGCCATGTAGCCCCTCATCTAGAGGTGGTGCTGTGGCACTGTACCTGTCATCGGAACTAAAATATAAGAAACTGGATGTCATGGAAACAAAAACTGGTGAATACGAGATGCTTTTTGTAGAACTCGAGCACAAACTTGTAATTGGCTTGATATACAGGCCACCGGAATCAAAACGTCGGCCATTCTTGGATAAACTTGAAAGAACCATAGCAAACTTCGCAAACACAAGTAACAAGGTAATCTTATGCGGAGATTTTAATATAAACGTTGACGATCAGAGCAATATTGAATATCAAAATCTCATGTGCTATATTGCTTTCAGAACCACATTACTAACCCTATAAGAGTCACAGCAGCCACGTCATCTATAATTGATAATATACTTTCTAACTATGACATGATTAGCGTGATATCGGGAGTCATTCCTGAAAACATAACAGATCATTTACCGATATATATCCATGTACCCTTATATGACTCTAAAACCAACATTCAAACAACTCGCTTGGCAGAAAGGTGGGACTACCTGAAAACTAGGAAGCGTTTAGAAGAACTGAACTTTGCTGAAATTAATCACGCCAATGTCAACCAAACATATGAAAAACTCTCTCATCTATTACTTTCCAGCTGTGTGAGCCAGGTACTTCTCGATTCCAATCTGCCCCTGGATGACGGACGCAATACTCATAGCAAACAAACAAAAAAGAACATTGACATAATAAACTGAAACATAGGGATGGTCGATAAATTTTTTATTCGATTAACGATTAATTATTCGTCATTTTGGCCTTTAATCGATTAATCGCTCTCGATGCAGGGTTTTTCATCGATTAATCGATTAATCACAATTTTTTCCGGGCACCTTAAAAAGGTTGAAACACAGTTATCTACTTTTCGGGGAACCTATTTTAATGTTTGAGGGGTGGAACCAAGTTAGAAATACAAGTGTATAAAGTGTAAGGAAGAAGAAGTGCGCCGTGCAGAGCTCCGCAGCCGGATCGCCCGCGCTACTGAAGTGGGGCTCGGGCTCGACGCTGTTCCTGGTGCGCCTGGCTAAACCTGCGCTGCTGTGTCTTCCTGTCGGTGTCCTTCGTGTCGTCCACAGCGGTGCCAGACTTCTTTGTCATAAATGGTGGAGGTTTGCTGGGTCTCCTGTAGTCCTGGAATTGCGCAGCCGGATCCTCCCTGCCATCATGACCTCCGCAAGCGCCACGAGCTTACCACCACCTGCTCCCCAGTCCTCCGTATGCCCCGGCACACTCCGTCAACGGGACCCTCCCATCTTTAGCGGCACTGACGACCACGACGTTGATGACTGGCTTTCATCATACGAACGCGTCAGTCTTAACAACAAATGGGACGACATCACGAAATTGACCACCATCCCTTTTTACCTCAATGGAATTGCCCACTTGTGGTTTCACAACCACGAAAGCGAAGTCCGAAGCTGGACTGTGTTCAAGACAAAGTTCAGCGAGGTCTTCGGCCGCCCTGCTGTTCAAAAGCTTCGTGCCGAACAGCGTCTGCAGTCGCGCTCTCAGCAGCCTGGTGAGACCTTTACCAGTTACATCGAAGATGTCATCGATCCCTGCAAACGCGTCGATGCATCCATGACTGAGGGCAATAAAATCAAGCATATACTGAAGGGCTTCGACGAGGACGCCTTTCAGATGCTGATTTCAAAGAGCCTCTCTACTGTTGCCCAAGTTATTGAACTATGCCAAAGCTATGACGAGCTCCGCCGTCAACGCCTCCTCACCCGCCGTCCTGTTCCCCATCAGGAATCGTTGTCCGGCTTGACCTCCCCTTTTCAAGATCCCACCCTCCTCTCGCAGATCAAGGCTTTCGTCCGGGAAAAAGTTGCTCGCCAGCTCTCCCTTATCTCCAACCCGCCGGAGTCCGGCCCTACGACCCGTTATAGCAGAACAAGTGTCCGAGGTCCTTCCTCTGGAGCGGGCGCCTCAACTCACCGCCCCATTTACTTACGCCGACGCCGTCGCACGACCACGCCCACCGACGTTCCGGGCTCCGCCTCCGATCCCTAGCCCTGTTTTTACTTCCACGCGGCCACGACCTCCAGTCCATCGAGTAATTATTGCCTGGCGCACAGCGGACAATCGGCCCATCTGCTATTCGTGTGGTATTCCGGGACACGTCGCACGCCTGTGCCGCCGCCGTCCACTTCATCCACGTGACGACCCACGCACAGCAGCGTACGACCATCCGTTCTTACGCTCCAGACCGCGATTTACCCCTTCCCCGCTCAAGCCTTCGCCCAGTTTATGACCACCGTTCTCCTTCTCCTCGTCGTCACTCGCTCTCCCCGATGCGTCGACGTCCCTCTACCGCTGACACGGAAAACTAAGCGGCGCAGTTCCCGAGGCAAGAACTGCGTCATCGTCGCAACGCTCAAGCCCTCTTCTTTCGCCGCCCAACGTTATTGATGTCGCTGTTGAAGGTGTCACTGTGCTTGCCCTCATTGACACAGGTGCCGCCATATCTGTGATTGCCGAAAAACTATGCCGCTCAATACGAAAAGTCACGACGCCTTTCTTCGGTCCCTTACTCCGCTCGGCCACAGCAAAGCACGTCCAGCCGGTGGCTGCGTGCACCGCCAGACTTGAAATTCAAGGAGTGCTCTACATCGTCGAGTTCGTCGTTCTTCCCCACTGTTCCCACAATATTATTTTAGGTTGGGATTTTCTCTCCCGTCACCAAGCTGTCATTGATTGCTCCCGTACAGAAGTCGCTTTCTCTTCGCTTGGCAATGCCATATCTGACGACGTTTCGCTTTCTTGCACCAAGTTGTCCCTCACTGACGACATCCAGATACCTCCACACGCATCCGTTCTGGCACCTGTATCCTGTTCCGTTGCCTCCGACTCTACCGTACTCTTGACACCTTTCACTGCTTTCGTTCATCGCCACATCTCACCACTCCCAACCGCGCTGCTTGGCCGTCAAGCAGGTGCGACTCACCTTCCTGTCTACAACCACTTCCCATTCCCGATTACGTTGCTTCGCGGTGAATCTCTCGGCACACCATTACCGCGTTGGACCTTCCTATTGGATCGTCCGAGGTCAACACCCTCTCCGGTAGTCCCGTACCTGCCACATCGCCTGATGACGTTTTCAGCCACGTCATCAACAACGCCTTAAACCCCAAGCAACGCCATGACCTCGTCCGTCTCCTCGACAAATTTCGCCCTGCTTTTGACAGCCATAGCACTTCTCTGGGTCGAACGACGACTGTATGTCACCGCGGGTTGACACCGGTGCTCACTCACCGCTACGGCAGCGACTATACCGCGTATCTTCGACAGAACGACGCGTCACTGATGAGCAGTCGGAGCTCCTCATAATCGAGAAGCGCTCACGAGGACGATCAACAGCCCCGGCACCAACCATCCACCTGCAAATAGGTCCTAGAGAAATTACCAAGGTAGACAGACTTTGGATCCTCGGCTTACTCTTACAAAAGGACGGGGGCGGAGGATACGCCATACAGAAGCTACAACACACGACCACGCAGATCTTGCGCATGATGCAACGAATTACCAGCAGAAAGAGGGGACTCAAGGAACAGGACCTTATCCGATTAGTGCAGGCTCTGATTGTGAGCCGAATTGCGTACTACGCCCCATATTTAAATTTCAGGAACGCGGAAGTGGAGGTACTCGACCGGCTGATACGCAAGGCGTATAAGCAAGCGCTCGGACTCCCACCCGGAACGGCAACTTTTCGCCTCGATGAGACAGGGGTGTACCACAACGCACGGGAAATCATAGAGGCCCACCTGGTAAACCAGAAGGAAAGACTACTAGGCACAATAGCGGGACGCTGCGTCTTGGAACGTCTTGGATATTCCGTACGGAAGACCAGCGCACTGACCAAAATCCCAACACGAATACAAGAAACTATGCACGTCTCACCGATTCCCAGGAACATGCACCCAAACTTCCACATCGGACGGAGACAAGCCCGAGCGCAGGCGCTCACGAGAAAGGATGGAAACCACCCCAATGTCTTGTACGTAGACGCGGTCAGCACCGCAAGAAGCACCGCATTCGTCACCAGCGTCGTCGACAATCACGGGACCAAAATAAATGCATCATCGGTTTCCAGAGTGAGCGCTGCGGAGGCAGAGGAACTAGCGATAGCGTTAGCCATCACGACGAGACCGCACTGGGATTGCGTCATAGTTCTCACGGACTCTCAGACGGCATGCAGAAATTACTCCAGGGCCAAAATTTCCAGGGCTGCACATCGCATTCTGAATGGAGCGCACCAGCTGCCACCACACATACAAATCGTGTGGACTCCGGGGCATGAGTCCTTACGCGGCAATCAGCAGGCACACGCCTACGCCCGAGCGCATGCACACCGGGAGCCACGAGATGACCGCGCCGAGCAGTTCCAACCAGAGCCCATACCATTATCCTACACTCACATCCTACAACACTATCGCATTTCACGAAGAACACTACCCCCACCTCATAATGCTCTGACGCGAGAGGAAGCCGTAATATGGCGAAAACTCCAAACAAACACATATCCACATTTGAGTCTTTACCACGCCATACACCCTGCGCTGTATTCCTATAAATGTCCACACTGTGATCAGTGTGCAACACTTTACCACATGGTATGGGCTTGCGCAAACACACCACAGCTCACACCCATAACACACCCCACCACACGGCAATGGGAGGCAGCACTGTCCAGCTCCGACTCGACGGACCAGCTCGACCTGGTCAATCGAGCGAGAAGGGCAGCTAAGGCCGCTGGACTCCTGGACTGAGGGGACCACCCACTGCAGAGCGGAGGAGCTACCTACGCTCGCGTGCTCTTTGGATTCAAGTTTATTCTCTCTCTCTCTCATTGATGAGCAAGTAGATGAAATACTCAAGCGTGGTGTCATTGAACCGTACGACAGTCCATGGGCATCGCCAGTTGTTTTAGTTAATAAGAAGGATGGCTCGATCCGCTTTTGCGTGGATTACCGTCGCCTAAACAAAATAACCCGAAAGGATGTTTATCCATTGCCGCGGATCGATGGCGCCTTAGACTGCTTACAAGGTGCAGAGTTCTTTTCCTCCCTCGATCTACGCTCTGGTTATTGGCAAGTGCCTATGGCTGCAGACGATAAGCCTAAAACTGCTTTCATCACACCAGATGGCTTATACGAATTTCGTGTGATGCCCTTCGGCCTTTGCAACGCGCCCGCGACTTTTGAGCGGATGATGGACACTATTCTCCGTGGCCTCAATTGGAACACGTGCTTGTGTTATTTGGATGATGTAGTAATGTTTGCACCAGATTTTGCTACTCACCTTCATCGCTTGGAGCAGGTTTTACGCTGTCTAAGTGACGCTGGTCTCCAACTCAACCTGAAAAAATGACACTTTGGCGCACGCAAGCTGACAATTCTCGGACATGTCGTGTCGAAGGACGGCGTTCTCCCCGATGCCGCAAAGCTCCGTGCTGTTAAGGATCCCCTAAACCACCCAGAGGTCGAAATTTAGTTGTTGTGTTGCAGTTGTGCACGAGTCTACAACGAACACGTAGCCGCGAGAATTTTTCGAAATGGTGCCGTAGTAGCGGAGTTACACGCGTTTGATGATCGAAAAACGGCCCTCGCGCGTTTCGCTCTTTCCTTCGCTACGGCTGGTCTCTCCTCCTCGCCGATTGCTGCTCCAAATGTCACGTGACATACGTCATCGCCAACGCGCTTCTCAACACACTGCCTACTTCCGGTTAAGGCACGTCCACGCTAGCCTTGCTAGCGGCACATATGCGGACGACGATACAGCCTCCAGTCTGCCGCGCGAGAGGTGTCCAAAGTAGACGACAGTTCGGCCGGCGTCCCGCCCGCTGCACGATCAACGGGCCAATCGACGACCGCGAAGCTGCGCGCCTCTGCCACCGGCAACGAAAACATCGGCTGCAGCTGAGTGAACGGCTACCGACGGGAGAGGACCGGCTCGGCTGTGCTCGCATCGTAGCCGACGGCGCCGTTAATATCAGCGTATTTTTCTTCTTTGTGTACAATTATTGCGAAGAGCGATAACAACGATAATAAAATATTGCGGCTTGTGAGCGTCGGTAATTCATTTCAAAGCACCGTCCGCTTTAGCTTTGAAGGGAACCGGAAAAGGCCTAGCGACGATATCGGCGCCGACGAGCGATAAGCGGCGGTGAGGCTGCCGCACAAATTAGTCCCGGTCTCATCCTCTCTACGTACGGCAAGGAAATCTCGTCGCTCGCGAGCAAAACCGCTGTCGAACGGCGGCCCGCGAATGGCAAACGGCGTGCGGCGAGTTAGCGTGCCAGTAACGTGGACGTGAACTCGGCGCTTCTCGGCTACCCGCTGTTGCTGCGGTGCCGGCGCGTGTTATGCGAAGCGTGCCGCTATAGACCCTGTGTTGCGCGCACGTCTGGAAAGGCCAACACTGTCGCACTCTGTTCGCGCAGCTAATGAGACCGCTAAGCATGACTGCGTTGGAACACGAGCGATTTGGCACTTGCGTTGCGGCTGTACATATATGCGCAAGCGCGCACAAGCGAGCAACACGGCGAGGACGAGCAGGGAGCGCGCGTACCTGCTAGCAGACAAACCGGAAGTCGTAGGTTCTTGTTCGACCAATGGACATCGTTTCCGCCGTTGACATCACCAGATTCCCCATGGAGGAAGGAAAAAATTTTTACCTCCATGAGATTCCCCCTGCTGACATCATGACGACCGCTGGGGTTACCGGAAAGGCGAGGGGAGGAGGACGGCACTGTCTGTTTTTTTTTTTTTTTTTTTTTTTTTTTTTTTTTTCGCGCGCCCCGCGGCGCGTATTTGGCGCTGAGCCGTGCTCCCTCAAGGGCTGCAGAAGATAGCGTCAACCTTTCCCTTTCCTCACGAACCACTTACTACTACGGCGCGTAGCGCTGCAGCGTTTGGCATCGTTAATCGTGACGGCATTCTGAACTCGATGCGCCTGTTTACTTGCAATGTTCAAAAAATATCTGAGCTGGTTTAGGGGCCCTTTAAAGAATTCCCAAGGCCAACGTCTCTAAAAGACTTGCGTAGTTTCATTGGCCTCTGCTCGTACTTCCGCCGCTTCATTGGCAATTTCGCTTCGATTATGGCACCGCTGACAGAGCTACTTAAGGGAGATACCAATCTTTCCGCGTGGTCCCCGGCTTGCGACGAGGCCTTCGCGACGCTACGTCGCCTGCTTACAACACCACCGATACTGCGCCATTTCGATCCAACTGCTCCCACGGAAATCCATACGAATGCTAGCGGCGTTGGTCTTGGCGCTGTGCTCGCCCAGTGAAAGCCCGGCTACCAAGAATATGTTGTTGCTTACGCGAGCCGCACTCTCACGAAAGCTGAAGCGAATTATTCCGTCACGGAAAAACAATGTCTAGCGATCATCTGGGCCATTACAAAGTTTCGTCCATACCTGTATGGCCGGTCCTTCGATGTCGTTACCGATCACCACGCACTTTGCTGGTTGTCGTCCCTCAAGGATCGCTGCGGCCATCTAGCCTACCCCGGTGGGCACTGAGGCTCCAAGAGTACGACATCCGGGTTGTCTACCGCTCCGGCAAGAAGCACGCCGATGCCGATGCTCTTTCGCGCTCGCCTGTCCACGCCGACATTGTCAGTGTCTCCGTCCTAGACGACCCACTTCCCCCATTCGTTTCTGTCGACATGGCTTTGGAGCAGCGCAAGGACTACTGGATTTCATCTTTGATAGACTAAATCTCTGATTCACCTGAACGGCCACCATCCCGAGCGCTACGCCGACAAGCTTCGCACTTCACCATCCGCGACGGAATCGTCTGTCGCTGTAACTATACAGTTCAGACGGGCGCAAATGGCTGCTTATAATACCCCGGCACCTCCGCACTGATGTATGCGCCGCTTTCCACGCCGACCCTCAGTGTGCACACGCTGGTCTCTTCAAGACTTACACCAGACTACGTCATAGGTTTTATTGGCGCGGTATGTACACATTTGTGCAAAAGTACATTCGCTCTTGCACAGAATGTCAACGCCGCAAGCCTGATCGTTACCACTATTCTGGACCAACGCAACCTTTGCCGTGCCCTTCGCGACCCTTTGACCGGGTTTGAATAGACCTATACGGGCCTCTGCCATACACAGCTGTTGGCAATCGCTGGGTCATTGTAGCTATAGACCACCTCACGAGGTATGCAGAAACGGCCGCTCTACCAGCCGCGACGGCTCGTGACGTTGCCTCCTTCCTGCTTCAACGCTTCGTTCTACGTCACGGCGCTCCCCGCGAACTCCTGAGCGACCGAGGCCGCGTCTTTCTCGCCGATGTCATTCAAGAACTTCTCACTGAATGCCGCATTATTCATCGCTGTACCACCGCATATCACCCGCAAACAAATGGACTGACAGAGCGCTTTAACCGAACTCTTGGCGACATGCTTTCGATGTATGTCGCCTCCAACCACACCAACTGGGACCTCATCCTTCCCTATGTCACGTACGCCTACAATACGGCACCCCAGGCAACGACGGGCTTTTCTCCCTTCTTTCTTCTATATCGCCGAGAACCGTCATTTCCCATTGACACTATTCTTCCTTACCATCCCGACTTATCAGAGGGTACACCGGTTTCCGAAGCCGCCCGGTATGCAGAAGAATGTCGGCAACTAGCTCGCACCCTTACAACGCAAGAACAAGCGCTACAGAAATTTCGTCATGACGACGGGCGCCCCCACACCCAGTTTTCTCCTGACGCTCTCGTTTGGTTGTGGGTGCCTCCTACTTCAACACCAGGTGTCTCCTCCAAGTTGGTATCCCGATACCATGGACCCTACCGGGTTCTGCAGCAAACTTCTCCGGCGAACTACGTCATCGAACCTCTGACGCCCCCTACGGACCTGCGTCGCCGAGGACGCGAAACTGTCCACGTCGATCGGCTCAAGCCGTATCACGAGCCCTTCGTCCTCACGACGCCTTAGGCCTCCTGTGCGGCTCCGTCTTCAGCGAGGGGGGAAGCTGTAAGGAAGAAGAAGTTCGCCGTGCAGAGCTCCGCAGCCGGATCGCCAGTGCTACTGAAGTGGGGCTCGGGCTCGACGCTATTCCTGGTGCGCCTGGCTAAACCTACGCTGTTGTGTCTTTCTGTCGGCGTCCTTCGTGTCGTCCACAGCCGTGCCAGACTTCCTTGCCATAAAAGTTTAATATTTAATTTGTTAAAATACTAAATAGAGTTGGCATTAGTGGGCTTTGAAAATGTAAACATTGTATGTTATAAAATGGCACTTAGAGCAGCATTGTCTCCTTGTCTCATATCATCTCCTCTCCTCCTCTCCGACACTCCTCTCCGGATTGCGCAATGAATGGCAACACCTGCGGCTCCGCGCGCAAAAATGCGAAGCAGCTTAGGTTAGAGACGCGACGGTAGGCGCCCCAGAGGCACCGGCAACAGTCAACCGACGCCGCGCGCGTTCGGTGCGAACGCGGGCAAAACGCCGACGGCGTCGACAACAGTTCTGCGCGTTGCTGGTGCTGCTGCATGTCCAAGTTTATACAGCTGATAAAACTACCTTGAGTCGACCCCATGGCTGCTTCGCATACTACTCAGGGTTCCCCTACGGGAAGATGGTGTAATTTTTTTTTTTTAGGATTGGAATGGCCTAAACGGAGTAGTCTCGCCCTGCCATGGTCTGTTTCGGACATTACCTGCAGCCTGAATGTACCCCGGTTACCGGCGAAACGCATCATTCCAATTGCCGAAGCTAAGTTCGTTGTACTGGACCGCTTGAGCACACCGTACCAAAGCCACCTATAACCGTACACAGACGGGTCGGTGTGCGCACAAACAGATAGCTGCGCAGCGGCATTCTGTATATCCTCCCTTCGTGTATCATGGTCTAACCGCCTGGATCACGTAGGTTCGTCTGCAACAGTACAAATCGCCTCAATTACCGTGGCCTTGCGAAAACTACCGGTATATACTGCACAAGATATCGTCGTGCTGACGGACACAGCGATTAAATCTTGGCCCATATAAAAACACCCGTGCACTTAGATTTAGGTGCACGTTAAAGAACCCCAGGTGGTCCAAATTATTCCGGCGTCCCCCACTACGGCGTGCCTTATAATCATATCGTGGTTTTGGCACGTAAAACCCCATAATTTAAGATATTGGCCTACCTCGAGAGATGTTTGCAAGGCAATCTCTAGCACTGATCAAAGATCTAATGAGCTAGGAATTTAACGTAAAATTTTACTCGATTCCATCCCACGTAGGAATTGAAAGAAATGAAAAAGTTGACGCTCTTGCACGCCTGGCGCTGACTTGTGTCCAAAAAATGAGAGCGGCAGGCATTTTTCAGAACTCTAAGTATGCAATACGTTATCACTTTAGGGCGATCCACAAGACTCCACACCAAACCTGTGTGATCCATGGACTTACTCGCGAAGAAGCGACGCTGTTGTACCGCATAACAACCGACTCCGCGTACACACCGGCTTGGTCATTCAAGACTGGAATTTGCGCTTCCCCGCTCTGTGCCTTCTGTGGTGATGTCGGCGACATTGACCATTTCATTTGGCTATGCCCACAGTTCGACACAGAAAGAAACGCGATGGTCGACAGCCTGCGAAAGAGTGGTCTCTCGCACAGGACAGTTGAAGACGTCGTTTTCCCCGGAGGGCCCACGGCAATCAGGAAGAGAGTGCTAAGAGTGCTGATTGCCTTCCTGTGAGACACGGGGCTCATTGACACCTGATGACACACCCCTTATCTCAACTCATAGGAGGCTCGGGCGGAACAATTACCGGCTATGTATGCCCCGCCTGCTGCAACACTACCACCACCACCCCCAAAACCATAGAATGTCAATTGGCTGGGATGTTCGGGGGAAACCGACACCTTCTTGAATGGCCACACAGCCAGCATGTGAGAATAGACGCTCGGAAGCTACACATTTGCTAGAATTGACATGAACTTGATAGTTATGTCAAATACGTGCTCCAAACCGGCGTGCATGCCGTGCGTCGTCTTTAGTGAACTAGGAGTGACACGACGATCAACGCCTGGGTTGCTATAGTATGCCTTGAATTGCGAGGGCATTTCAACCCTTCGGGTGGCGTGCTGGTGTGTGCGGTGTGGGTGAAGAGAGAGGGAAGCATTCGGCTCGGCATCACTCGGGACTCGGAAAAACAGCGACATTCGCTGTACCACAGCCGCACAGTCACTGCTCGTTCTCCGCCATTCTAGTACGATTCCAACATTTTCGCGCTACTCCTGTCAAATTCTCGAAAACGATTAATCGAACATGTCTAATCGATTAAGCCGAATAAATGAAAGGTGGGCTTCGATGAAGATTAATCGTTTTGCGGGATACTTTTAATCGATTAATCGATAGTGTTGCGGGTGAGATGGGTTTACTTACAAGATGATCGAGGGGGCGTAGAGACGAGATTGCAGGCAGTCAGGCATAGCTCTACACCGCGTGCACTCGTTCCATCTCCTCTTCTTCGGCTCCGCCGCGCAGCGTAACATCTTCCTCCGGCGCAGACGAAGCTCGCCGAGCGAGTTAAGGAACTACGTGGTTGGTAGCGCTCGATTCGGGAACCCTATGATGGTAGGTAGGGCTTCAGGCGGGCCACATGAACCACTTGTGTCTTCCGCGACCGGCGAATATTGGAAGTCAGTTTTGCTATGACGTAGTTGACGTCATTTAATCGGTTGAGTATCACGAATGGATCGCTGTACATTGCGATAAACTTGCGATACAAGCATTTCTTCCGTACAGGTGTCCACAGTAAAACGTGATCGCCCGAAGCGAAAGTGACAGGTATATACCGGGCGTCATAGCGTGCCTTGGTTGAAACTTGCGAGGAGATGGTTCTTAGGCGAGCAAGCCGACGCGCTTCTTCGGCACGACACAATATCTGTGCAATGGATGTGTCTTCATTCAGTGTGAACGGCGAAATTGTATCCAAGAAAGTTTGGGGACTGCGAGCGTACAACAGATAGAAAGGCGCATACCCGGTTACTTCATGCTTGACTGTATTGTATGCGTACGTGACGAAGGGCAACACAGCATCCCAATTCTTGTGATCAGCTGAGACGTAGAGTGACAACATGTTGGTGAGAGTACGATTCGTGCGTTCGGTCAGGCCATTGGTTTGTGGATGGTATGGCGTTGAATGCCGATAAGTAGAACCGCAAAGGCGCAGCAGATCTTCAACAACATTGGCGGTGAATTGCCGTCCGCGGTCACTTATAACACGGGGAGCGCCGTGGCGTAGGAAGACAGAATGGAACAGAAAGCACGACACGTCGGTGGCGGTAGCAGAGGTAAGCGCCGCAGTCTCAGTATAGCGTGTCAAGTAGTCGACGCACACAATAATCCAGCGACGGCCGGTAGAGCTCTTGGGAAAGGGGCCGAGCAAGTCGATACCAACTTTTTGAATGGTGAAGTAGGGGGTTTCACTGGCTGCAAAAAGCCTGCAATAGGCGACGCCGGCTTCTTATGACATTGGCAACCTGGACAACTGGCAATGTACTGTCTTGTGCACTTCCAAAGCTTCGGCCAATAAAAGCGCTGGCATAATCGATGAAGCGTCCGGGCAAAGCCCAGGTGACCCGACGTGATGTCGTCATGCATGGCGCGAAGAATCGCAGTACTCAGGCGTTCGGGAACGACTAGGAGCAACGAAGCGCCGTCAGCAGAGTAATTCTTTTTATAAAGCAGGCCGTCACACAGCGTGAACGGCGTGGTCTGACCTGACGTGCGGGCAGCCTCCAATAGGGGTATCAGTATAGGATCGCGATGTTCACATTTAAAGGTACTGACGTCAGGAAACTCAGTAATGCTGGCAAGGTAGTCGTCGAAGTCGTCGTCGTTAGCGTTGGTATGTGGCGACGGGAGACGAGACAAGCAGTCGGCATCGGTATGACACCGACCGCTCTTGTAGGCGACAGAAAATTTGTATTCTTGAAGGCGTAACGCCCAGCGTGCCAGCCGTCCAGAAGGATCTCGCAGTCCAACAAGCCAACAAAGGGAATGATGGTACGTGACTATCTTGAAATGGCGACCGTACAGATATGGCCGAAATTTCTGGATGGCGAAGACTTCTGCCAGACATTCCAATTCGGTGACAGTGTAATTTCGCTCCGCTCGTGTCAGTGTCCGATTTGCGTACGCAACGAAGTGCTGGCGCCCATGGTGAAGTTGAACGAGGATGGCGTCAACGCCCACACCGCTAGCATCAGTGTGTAACTCAGTCATGACCTCGGGATCGAAATGGCGCAAGACTGGCCCAGAGGTTAGTAAGTACTTCAGCTGACGGAACGCGTCCTCGCACTCTGTAGTCCATGGACTGTCTTTCTGAAGAAGGCATGTGATTGGGTGAGCAAGTTGGGCGAAGTTCTTAATAAACCGGCGGAAATACGAACACAGCCCTAGGAAACTTCGGAGGTCTTTTGGTGTCTTCGGTTGGCTGAAACCGCGTACTGCGGCAATCTTTTCAGGATCAGGTCGTATACCATCTTTGTCGACGAGAAAACCAAGCACGAGAGTCTGGCGCTCACCAAAGTGGCACTTCTTGGAATTTAAAACCAGTCCTGCGTTTTGTATGCGATCCAGTACGATGCCAAGTCGGTGATTGTGCTCCTCGAGTGTTTTGCCAAAAATGATTACATCATCGAGATAGCACATGCATATCTCCCATTTCAAGCCGCGTAGCACTGTGTCCATAAACCTCTCAAAAGTTTCTGGCGCGTTGCATAAGCCAAAAGGCATGACATTAAACTCGAAGAGTCCGTCTGGGGTCACGAAGGCAGTTTTCTCCTTATCCGTCGGGTGCATCGGTATTTCCCAGTATCCCTATCGTAAGTCAACGGAGAAGTAGGAGGCTGAATGAAGGCAATCGATAGCATCGTCGATGCGTGGCAGAGGGTATATACGTCCTTCTTGGTGGCTTCGTTAAGTCTTCGATAATCAACACAGAACCTCCAAGAATTGTCCTTTTTCTTGACTAGTATCATTGGAGCTGCCCAGGGACTGCAAGACTCCTGGACAACACCTTTCCGCAGCATTTCTTGAACTTGCTCGTCAATTGCTTTTCGTTCTGCAGGAGAAACGCGGTGCGGCTTTTGGCGAATAGGGGTCGCTTGGCCCGTGTTTATGCGGTGCTGCGTGCGCGAGTCAGGAAGCGAAAATTGGACGCTCGTCTTGCGCGAAATCGAATACTGGCGCATAGCGGACGAGCACCCTTTGCAATTCCTCCCGCTCTGAAGAGGACAGCGACTTGTTCGTCATGCGGTAGAACTCTGAGGTGTAGTCACGCTTTGCTGCGCTCGCGTCAAGAGAAGCGTCAACTGCAGCAATACTGACAGTCGCTTCTGGGTCAAAGGTGGCCAGTTTCAGTCCAGTCGGCAGTAAAACTTGTTGCATAGACGCGTTCACCGTCCACACGTGAGCACGACCATCTAAGCATTCTATAATCGATCGAGGAACCAGAATATTGTTCTTAAACATGGTAGGGAAGTATGGCTCAATTAAACCATGACAGCGATGCGGAGGGTCATGCGTGGAAGCCACTGGAACAAATGCCGCTGTCTGAGCTGGTAAAAGTACATCATGGGACACGGAAAAGACTTGTTGCTTGTCCACGTCAGATACTTCTGGTAATGGTGTTATCACGTGATTTTGAAGAGAAATTTCACCAGCCCCACAATCTAACAATGCACCACATTCGCCAAGAAAGTCAATCCCAAGGATGATGTTGTGAGTGGTGCGTTCCAAAACAATGAATTCAGTTGGAAAATCTTGGCCACCAACACTCACTATAGCAGAGCAAACACCAACGGGCCGCAGGGTTTCACCTCCAACTCCACGAAAAGTAGTCTTTCGATCCCACGCGAACATAACCTTGTGTCCAAGACGATTTTTAAACGAAACACTCATTACTGAAACTGTAGCACCGGTATCCACTAAGGCATCAGTATTTAAACCATCAACAGAGACACACACTTTGTTTTTGAGCATGGCGACAGGCGGAGGACTGCGTGACCGTCCCGCGACCTCACCTCCATCGGTCGCACCAGCTAGTTTCCCAGCTGGGATGGTGGTGAAAGTGAGCGACGGCGAGGCGAGGAGGTGGAGTAAGACTGCGGTCGGAAGCGGGAGACTCATGCCGGGATACATGTTCACGCGCATGTCGTCGAAGAGGCACAGCGGTATGCCACGGCGCCTTGTAGCGCCCTCCAGATTGATAATCGGGGAAGGCCGACACTTGCTGCTGCCGCCTGCGACAATACCTGGCGATATGTCCACGGATTCCGCAGCTAAAGCAAATAGGTGGCTCCCGGTACACAGGGTTGTCATAAAATAGGGTCTGAGGCTGGCTGTATTGGGGAGAAAGGCGTTGGGGTGGTGCAGCCTGGCGGCGTTCGAAGTTAGGTGAAGGATGCCGGAACTTCGCCGGGTCGACGCGGACGCGTTCATCACGCAAGGGCCGATTTTCGCTGTCCGTTTGCAGTTGGCAAAGTACCGGCTGTGCAGGACAGCGTTCATCAAGGGTGGATTGCTGGTATTCCCGGGGGGGCGTCTCTTCCTCCACTTCGTGCTTGAAAGTGAGCCAGTTCTTCTTTAATGAGTTGACGTACTAACAAGGCGATGTCGTGGGAGGTAGAGATGTCCACGCTTGCGACAGTGGTCACGTTGTCAAGTCTTCCAAACTTTGGCAATACTCGTCGCGTCTTCAGCGCCTCAAAAGCACGGCAGTGACGTCTTAAATCTGAAGGGGTACGCAGGTTTTCCTTTGAAATAAGAAAATTGTAGACATCTTCAGCGATGCCCTTCAGGAGATGTCCAACCTTATCTTCATCCGACATGCCCGTGTTCACAATTCTGCACAGTTTCAATACTTCTTCAATGTAAGTTGTGCATGTTTCACCGGGCAACTGTGCTCTTCGCGCAAGCGTATGCTCAGATTTCTTTCTTTTTGAAAGTGAGTCCCCGAAGCAACACTTGATTTCCTCAACGAACCTTTCCCACGTAGTCATCGTGCTCTCGTTGTTATCGAACCAGAAAAGGGCGGTTCCGGTGAGAAAGAAAACGACGTTAGCAAGTCGCGCCGTAGAGTTCCAGCCATTGTGACCGCTTACCCGTTGATAATACTTCAGCCAATGGTCGACATCCTCATCAGCTTTACCGGAAAAGGTGCGCGGTTCTTTCTGAGGGATCCAGCAGATGACTTGCCTAGGGCGCTCACTATCTTCTTGTATGCTTGTGTCATGGCTGCCGCCAGCTGCTTGCGGTTCGTTCATGTTCGTGTCTTCTTCAGGTGGTAGTCCGACCAAGCGAGGGCTTCGTCGGAGGGTGCGGAGAAGAAGGTTGTCCAGAGCGATCACCCAGCACCGTCCACCAAAGTTGTTGCGGGTGAGATGGGTTTATTTACAAGATGGTCGAGAGGGCGTAGAGACGAGATTGCAGGCAGTCAGGCGTAGCTCTACACCGCGTGCACTCCTTCCATCTCCTCTTCGGCTCCGCCGCGCAGCGTAACAATATTACCAACCCTACTGAAACGAAACAGAGATAGTGACTATTACCGTGCTCGATATATGAGACATCTCTCTCTTTCATTAATGCGCAAGCGTAAAAAAGAATATTACAATACATTAATAATAAAAGCAAAAGGAAATTCTAAAGAAATGTGGCGAATAGTGAATTCTGTCATAAAGACAACAGAACAGTGCCCTATACTTCCTGATAGCGCCGCGTTAGGCACTACTGAAGCAGATCTTGCCGAATCATTTATTGACTACTTTGTAAATATGGGCACCACTACACAATGCAACCAGGGTGCGCATGACACAGAGTTTGTTTCATTTTTACCTCCTCCTCAAATAAACACATTTGTTTTATCTGAAATAACAACAGCGGAAATCATAGATACTGTCAAGATGATGCCATCAAATAAGGCCACGGGTCACGATAGTCTGCCTGTAAGCTTACTCAAAAACAACATTGACATCTTGGGTCCAGTGCTTGCAAACTTGTTCAATGAATCCGTTCTATCGGGTACATATCCTGACCAGCTCAAGATCGGAAGAGTGGTAGCAATATGCAAAGCAGATAATCCAAGTGACTTAGCGAGTTATCGTCCATTAACTATTTTATCATGTATTAACACGCTCTTCGAAAAACTGATCGCAAAGCGCGTCACAAGTTATCTCAAAAAATACCGCATACTTTCAAACGCACAACACGGTTTTCGAATCGGTTACTCTGTTACAACTGCCGTAAGCTCACTAACAGAAATTATAAACCAAGCACTTAACAAGAACTACTTCGCACTTGGTGTGTTCTTGGATATTAGAAAAGCGTTTGACTCGGTAGATCACAATATACTACTACGAAAATTTGAACATTATGGTTTTAGAGGACAATCACTTGGCTTTTTTCGCAGCTATTTAACAAATCGTAAGCAATGCGTAGTAGTTAAAGGCAAAGAATCTTCACTAAAGGCAGTAAAAACGGGCGTTCCGCAAGGGTCGGTACTGGGTCCAATACTCTTTTCTCTCTTCATTAACGATTATCCTAGATCACTCAGATTTTCTCATTCTATCTTATACGCGGATGATACAGCTCTAATAATTCCACGACACTCACTACAGGAAGCAGAAGAAATCGCTCAAAGTGAGCTGCAGAATACTTCAGCATGGTTTGAAACTAACAAAGTTATTTTAAACTGGAAAAAGACCAAGTATGTAGTATTTGTTTCTAACCGAAAAACTAGTCCTGCTAAGGGCAACTTGTACCTCGGAAACACACAAATTCAACAAATTAGTAGTTATAAATATTGTGAGACGTCGACCAATGCGATGTCTTTATTTCCGAGCAGCCGCCCGAGGCAGAGACGAAGCACCGCACGAGACAAAAGATGATGAGTCGTATGTACAAATGACAACGATGATATGCACAAATAGCGCTCACACAAGATGATGAGTCGTATGTACAGATGACGACGACGATATGCCCAAAGTGTGCTCAGCTCATAATATCAAGGAATAAGTCTCGACTCGTCACTACACTGGGCTCCACATACTGAACAAGTAACTAAAAAAAATGTTTCTGGGTGATATACTCCATGAAAGGCGCGGAAACACTTCCACCCTCAAACATTACGGCTCATTTATTTCAGCATTTTTCACTGTCATTTAACATATTGCATAGAATCTTGGGGTTTCACCTACGCTTCGTACATTGATCCTTTAATCAAAATTCAGAAACGTGCGGCGAGAATAATTGCATTGGCCACTAAGGACGCGCCCTCTGCACAACTTTTTGCGCAGTTAAATATAATTCCACTTATCCAAGCTCGGGACTATAACACAGCTATACTAATACACAACATACTAACCACGAACAAGCCAGATCTCTCATCAATATTTATCAGGCCTACAAGGGACACTAGACAAGCTGAGCATAATAAATCCAACTTGCCGAAAGCTCATAATGTATACGGTCAACGTTCCCTACCATTTGTTGGTGCAAAAATCTGGAATGAAATACCCAGCTTAATAAGAAAACTTCCAAATGCTATTCCATGATTAAAACATCATTTTAAAGCGTGTATATAGGATTACCTACTTTTTCTTTTTGCTCTGGATTGCAATTTATGCTGACGTTTATGGTATGGATCCAAAACTAGCCACATAGGGTAAGGATCCAGATGATACTGTCAACCACTTTGTAGTATATTATGCTTGAATAAAGATTTCTTTCTCTCTCACCCCTCCACCTCACGCCCTCCTTTCAGTTACTTTAATTAAATTGAACGTGACACATTTACATGCTAGCATGAAGCTTAAAGCGTCAGATGGAGTTACCACTGCACAAATCAAGGAAAGCACTTTCTTACTCTGCTTCGCCTTTCTATCCGCAGAGGAGAAGCCCACAGCCAGCAATGGGCAAGTCGAGCGTGATTGGCTGCCCTGCCTCATTCTGGATAGCCTTGATCTGCGGCACCTTCGTCGTCCTCGTTATCGTCTTCGCCACGATTCTCCCACCTCGCAAGAACCACGCCGGCGCCAAGACCTGTGAAACGGAGGACTGCCTCGTGCACGCGATTCTGCTAAAAGGTGGCCTCAACATGAGCGTCGACCCGTGCTATGACTTCTCAGCTTACGTCTGCTCACGCTGGACGCAGAAGCAAGCGGCATTTCGTGAGAAAGTCTATTCGGCGATGGACAGCCTGCGCTACTCCTGGTATCACCACCTTGCCGACACGTTGCGCCTGGGTTCGCTCAAGCTCCCTGTGGGCAAAAAGCCGTTGGCGATGTACCAGATGTGCATGGACGACTCCTCGTCGGCCGGAAAGCATTTGCAGTCTCCATTGTTGGACAACTTCTTCATGAATCTGCCTAGCGGATGGCTTATTCAGACTTTGGACAAATCCGTTTCATCCGTAAGCTTGGCCGTACTGCTTGCCTACAAGTGGCAGGCACCATTCTGGCTCACGGTGACTGTGCTCGATGGCGACCGATCGTCGAGTGGGAGGCGATGCGTGGTGATCAGACCTGGTGCCTACCTTCCTCGATTCCTGATCCAACACCGCATCGCGGCGGTCGCTTACGGTCGATACATGAAGGCGTACGTCACTGCTTACTTTTCGAAAGATGACGTGCAGGTGTTCAACGACACCTTCATCTATGCTGTACGGGACATGGAGGCTGACCTTCTCAGCCAGCTAAACTCCGTTCTTTCCCAGAAGAAGCAACCTGCTCAGCTTACGTTCGGCGAATTGGATGCGACGGTCCCCTTGCATGGATCCGCTGCCAGAGGTGGCTGGTTGCGGAACTTTCAGGAGGCCGTTTCGCTGCAGCCGCGGCTGACGCAAGAAGATCATGTCCTCCTGAGCCACATTCCTCTTCTAGAGACTCTAGCCGGACTCGTGGCTAAATATGGAGACAGAATGTTGACTTTTCTTCTCGTGTGGGAGTTTGTGCAGCTATACACTCCTCTCTCTGACCTCAGTCTCTTAGCAACTCGCTTCGGAAGCAAGACGAGGGCAGACGTCTACCGTCAGGTGTACTGCGCGCATCACGTGGAGGCCTCGTTCAAGGTACTTGTGCTCTCGCTCAGCGTCGCTGCCGGCTTTTCTGCCGCAAACCGCGATCACATCGACGCACGCTTCGATGGTCTAGTCTCCGTGGCCTTGGAGAAGGTGAACGCCTCCACCTGGTTGGATGACCAAAGCAAAGTACGGGTGGCTGACAAGCTGGCGCTCGTCAAGAAGCGGATGTGGCCACCGGAGTCGCTTCTGGCAGAAGATGCCCTCGAGGCGATATACGCGAATGTCTCCGACAACGAATCATCGGTGGCCGAGTTTTGGATCAAGACACGTAGGATCATGAGAGAGATGAACGCCACTTCAGATTACAAAGACGCGTCACGCCTGCCCGGTAACAACTTTCCGCTGTACATTGACTACGACTACATCTTCAATAGTGTGGAAGTGGCCACTGGCGTCGCTGCGCCTCCGGCGTACTACAGAAACGGGACGGCCGCCATGTTCTACGGCGGCCTCGGTTTTCTCATGGCCATGCAACTCGTCAAGTCCATCGACGAAGAAGGGCTCGGATGGGCGGCCGCGGAATCCATCGTCGACTCCATCTTGTCCAATTCCAGTCGTCGCGCCTATCACGACAGGGTCCTATGCCTCAATGGATCCGGGACGAAACGCGTGTTCCCGGAAATACCTGCGCTCGAAATCGCCTATTCCGCACTCGAAACATCGAATCTCGACGAACGAGAGCATCTTGCGCTCGCGCCAGATCTGCCTGAAGGGAAGGTTTTCTTCCTGACCATCTGTTACATGACGTGCACCGCACCCGGACACTCGGACCCAATGGCCGCTGACTGCAACAAGCTCGCGCAGAATTCTGAGTATTTCGCCAGAGTATACCACTGTCCGAAAGGATCCAGAATGAACCCCCACAAGAAATGTTCCTTCTTCAGTTGATTTCCGGCTTATATCAAGTGGTGTTCGTTGAACACGTGCCATTCATATGTGCGCGTGTGTAATGTGTGCAATGACTAAGTATTTCTGCTGAACTGGTCTACATGAGTCTTGCACGAAAGCGCCTGGAAACTAACTTTGCTCGGCGGATGTCTTGTGCGTGTTTTGTTTTTTGTTTTTGTTCTTTTTTTTTCGAACAGATCTCTGTATTTTCCAAATTTTATGGCAGTATATGCGCTTCAGCATGGAAACTTTTCTGTGGACTTTTGCGCCGTTAATATTGCTTCCTTATATTTTTTAACGCTATGTATTATTGTTGTTTGTTTGTTTTTTGCATTACGCTGGATTCTGGTGCGGTATTTCGACGAGCTGCTTTTAAAAGCTGCGTTCACTTGCTTTCCGCGAAATTCGTGTATGATCGTTACATCATGTCACCTGAACACTAAGCATCAGTGTGAGCTCGTTAGCTGTCGATAAAAGAGTGGTGAATGCTTTTACAGACGTTCAGCGTCAAGAGGTCCGACGGTTTCGTTTTATTGTAGGTGCGCGATAAATTGCGCAGGACGAATTCGCCGTTGTTAACAAGAGGTGCTTTAGATACGTGTCGAAATGGCAAGACCATGTGCCCAGCCATTCGTGGCAACAAAAAACAAATCTGTCGGTGGAAGGCGTTGACTCGTGCTTGGTAGTGTGATGCACATGTCAATGCAATAGCGGGTTGGGATTGCTGAAAGCTATCGGTTCTTTTTTTGTTTTTCGTGGGGTGGGTTTTTTTTTTTTTTCTTAAGCATGCATCCCGATGCAGTTGGTGCCTGTTTCGCTTTCCCGCCCTTCCATTTGGCGTATTCGCAGGTTCATTTTCATAATACGCTTCCGTCGCAGGAGCACTTTTCCCTGGCGTAAGTTTTCGTAACCATGTGCCTTGGTGTGCTCCTGCCACCTGGAAATACTCAAAGGTTGCACAGTATAGATAACTGCGACTTGGGGCAGTTTGCAAGTCATGGTTAATTGTTCCATTTTTTATAGTTTCCCTACGATGACCAAGTGCTATAGTTCTGGTTGAGCAGAACGTGAAAATGCAACTAGGCCTGTCTCGTATAAAGTTTACGACATGCGTTGACATTGTTGCAATTCGTCGCGCTTAAAAATTAATGTTGCACTGCTTCTCTGTATCGCTTGAAATTGACTAAATCCAGTTGGATTGGAAACGGTGAAATTTGGGCACTCATTCATAGGCGTGCACGCACGTGGGGACAATGGTTTCCAAACCTGCCGTGATGAGGTGTCTCTGTTCGTTTATAATGCATAGATTGTTTCATAAAAAAAAGTAAATTACAGTTTCGCCCATAACACGAAGCAGTGAAGCAATTGCTGGCCGAATACGCGCAATGCGCTGCAAGACTTCGTCTGTTTTGTGCTGTTTTTGTTGGAGTGAGCATTCGCAGATGAGATCGAATAAACCAATTCCGAGAAGTAAAAAAATTCACATACAACGCCCATGTTGGAATCCGTGCGAAGCAAAGCTTTAGTACAGCGGTTAATTCGTTGCTTTACAACAACTAACGACGATGCACACAATTTTGTTTACTTTAATCCTATGCATCATGTAATCTCATGGAATCAGTATGTTTATTCACCACAAAGGTCACAACTTTACCGTAATGCATTGTTTTTTTATGTTTATGCACTGCAATATCGTTCACAGGCTATGCCAAAATGCAAACTGCAATTCGGGAGGATGCACAGCGTCAAACGCTGTGCATTTGACAAACGCAGCTATGTGACAGGGACGAAGGTGGGGGACGAATAGGAATGACACGAAGCAGTGAAGCGATTGCTGTCCGAATACGTACAATGCGCATCAAGACTCAGTGGGAGCCAACTTTCTCGTGAGGGAGGATGCGCGGCGTTTGGTTTGAAACTTGAGCTGTTTTCGCGGCGTGCAACGAGGTATTACATTGCAAACAGGATCGTCAGCGCGTCGTGTATGGGTACCAGGCGCTGCCCAGATGACGTCGAGGCTGTTTCAGTTTCCTGCAAGATCTGCCGACGCCAGCCGCTTGGGTTACGACGGAAACGAGATGATTTTCTGAACAGCTTGAACTCTATGCTTGCTCGATTCTGATCAGCAATACATCGCCCGATCACGTCAATGTTCGAAGGCATACGGCCATGGCCGGAGTGGAGCGCGCGCCTGCTCAGGCGCCAGACGCGCGCTCCAGGCTGGTCATGATACGGCAGGCACAGTGATACTATAGAACACTGGGTGTTTCTACGAAGCCTAAGTAATATTTAAAATTAACCGTTTTGAAATAAAAGGGCGGTTCGTTCGGAGACGTGCCGTCAGTGGTGGCGACCAAGGGGCTCATCGCTGAGAAATTGAAGCGAGCTCCCCCTACAACACGCACACACAGGTACACACATTCGGAAAAATGCGATAACCCGCGGTACTGTAGTCTAGCGACGAATTTCGACTATCAGAGCGCGCGAAACCAAAATTGGTGGCTGCAGCGAGCGCAAAGCCGCTGCACCCCTCAAGGTGACGATTTGCCTCCCAGCAGCTGACAACCAGCGCGCTGCGGCTCCGTGCTCCTCGCCGTCGTAGGGCGCTGCCTGTCCACTGCTGGGTCACGTAAGCAGAACATCGCGCGGCTCTGCGCTCGCTGCAGAGTTTCGGTTTCGCGTGCTCTGATAACCGAAATTCGCCGTGCGGGTAATCGTATTTTTCCAGAACCAAAAGTTGATAGGGCTTAAACGGAGAGCTCGCTTCAATTTTCCAATAACTATGAGCTCGCTGAAACTGAAGGTAGTTTAAAAGGTAATAAATACTTGTTAATTAGCGTCTGATTACCAAGTACCGCTTGTCACCCCATGGTGGACACCGCTGACGGCGTCTCACCGAGGGAACCGTCCTTTTATTTCAGTACGGCTATTTTTAAATATTACTTCTTAATGTATTTGTAGAAACACCCGATGCATATGCATATGTAGAACGTGGAAACGCTTGCATCAAGATGAACGCTGGCTCGAGGGCATCGCGAATGCGCAACGTTTCCTGCCGGATGCGATTCCCCGCTCGCTATAAGGCTGTGATCGGGCGCTATTGTCTGTATGGTAAGCTTGTGTCCGGTTCCTATCGCTCCGCTTGTCTGCTTAAAATGGTCAAACCTGATGAGGGAAATGGGCAGTGAAGGCAAATGTTAAATCTAGCTTAAGTGAGAGATTTGTGCTCGAGAACGTCTAAGGCGCCAATATTATCGCGAACAAAGCTTTAGTAATCGAGAAATTGACGTAAATGCAGGACACGAGTAGACACTCGCCCTGGACATCAAGTACTGATGACGAAGGCACTCCTCATTATAATTCGGTCGCTAGTATTCCACCACTCGTAATAAAAAGATCATTGTATTGCATTATAAGACGAAAGAAAATGCTACTGCTCCAGTTGTGTTTGATATTTTAGAAAGAAGAACTCGGCGTTAGCCTCGACAACGACGCGGGCACTTGAAAAATTTCGTTTTCTCCACACTGAGTCGCCCGCTCTTTCGCGTTTCGGTAGTTTCGTTATCGCGCAGTGCTCGCAAAACTCGCACAAACTGCAAGTGGCAGAGAATGTCACGTCCATGTTCAGAGGCGTACCAACTATTTCTCGAGTGGGGGTGCAAACCACAGATCTGACTCTCCCTCTCTCCATATATATATATATATATATATATATTGAATTACTAGTATAATAAGTGAAAAAGCCTGGAAATGCATCTGTCAGGTATTTTTATTTATAACAATAGACCTCTTTCTCTATAACACATGGTGAACCATCGAGGCCCGAAAAATTATTTGAATTTGCATTTTTTTCCTTGTCGCTATAAAACCTATATGTGATGCAGGGGCAAATGGCATTGAGTGCCCAGAGGTCCCTGATCCAACCCAGTAGCAGCAGTGCAGCTCACAAAAAAAAAAATGCACATTTGTTGCAGTCAATTTTACTAATCAAAAATTTTACTTGGTGTCTACAGCATAAATCTATCGCCAGTTAAGGTAATAGTACTGTCGAGGTTATACAGAACGAAGTACAATCAACATAAATTACTCTCAATACTAAAAAAGAAAAAGACGGAAGAGATGTGCGAACTTGGTGAATTCCAACCCGATTTTAAGTGAAGCTTTTTTTTTTCTTTTTTTCGAACAGTTGCACTAAATGTTATAGTTTCCTGTAATTACATCGCATACGTTGAAAAGTTGCCCGCATATTAGTGTTCCGTTCTAAACCTTGTCCCCGTGTAATGCTTTGAAGCACTTCTTGCTGGAAACTTTAAAAAAACAGTTATTCATCAATACACATCTTACTTCGCCAGAAAATTTCATTATCTCCAGATATAAAAAAGATATCTTGTTTAGCTCACCGAGGACACCGGAGAAGCAACCTATACGCATCCCGTATGGTGCACGGGAACAAATGGGAAAACAAGGGTTTAGTAATTATCTGCAACACTTGCATTTAAACCAGAAAAGTGGCATTTTCGCAACGCACTGCGCTTAAAATTCTCCCTATTTTCGTGGAAATTCAAGTCCATATATCATGCAATTGTTTTAGGAGTCAGGGAAAGCGGCGGTATGGCACCCTCGAACACTTGAATATGTAACTTTCTACAAAGGCTTGAAATGAACCTACACAGAAAAAAAAAAAAAAACATTCATCGCTCGTCACTCGGGATATTGTTTCGTACTTCGAATAAATATTAACACCATGTCCCGCATAGTTTACTGAGGATACCGGGGGAAAGCGAGTATTCAGCAGCGGTTTTTCGAGTACGAAAGCAACCACCGCAGTTCAAATTTTCGGAACACGTCACAATAAGGTGTTCTTCATTTCTTCAAAACATAAATATCTGCTGTTCTTGCTCCTGCCGGGAAACAAGTAGTAGGGTAGCCCTTATTCAGAAACCGCCTGAAAATGAAATAGATAAAAGCAGAAGTGATACAGGCCTTTAGAAAAAATTCAGGTGAGCGTTCTATCAATTGGCACTGAAATGGCTCTGCGTGTTCGACCGAGGTCACTTTCACGAACATACCACCTCGCAGACCCTCATGTAATGCCCCGTTCGGGGACCGTTGAGGTATCATGAATAAATGAACTTGCATATAAAACACTAATCCGTTCTAAATTAGAATATGCCAGTGCTATCTATGACAACCACCAGGTTAATATGATTAATTCCCTTGAATGGTTCATTGTTTCTGACTACTATTATAATACAAGTGTCTCAGCCTTAAATTCCCGGTTGTGTCTTCTCTCGCTCACCTCCCGCCGCAAAAGTGCTCGTCTTTTTTATTTTTTAGGTTCTTTCATTCGCTGCCCACAGGTAACCAAATCATGATTCCAGCGCATCGTTTCTCCCGCCATACGCATCCCAATGCTGTGTATCTACCACGCGCCCATTCCACCACGTATCAGCGTTCTTTTTTTCTGCACACAGCCCGAGAATGGAATACCCTTCCTTCTGACATCACCCTCATCACAGACATTTCCCGTTTCAAAACTGATATTGAAGGCCATCTTTCAAGTCACGCCACCTAACCTGTCCCGTCATTTTTCTACGTGCCCACCCCTCATGTAATGTCCCGTTCTGGGACCTTTGAGGTATCATGAATAAATGAATGAATAAATAAATATACGATAAGTCGTGATTACACAAAGAAATTCGGCAGTTACACCTGTACGTGGTTTGATTAGATTTTTGATGGTGATACGACATATATTTATACAGCAACGCTACGTAGACTATTTCTGGACGGAGATTCAATGGTTCCAGCATTTGATAATCCAACGATTTCATGCAGTAAGGCACACCCATCGTTGGGCGCGGCTGATTATAATACTTTATCCGGACCTCTCCCCTCGCCCGAAGGTTAAATATATCAAGCCGATTGTTTTGTTTTTTCAAGTATGGTTAGGTGGTAATTTGTAACTGCTGGAACTGTCCAGCAGTTACACATGGCAAGCTTAGCCCCCCCCCCCCCCCCCCCCCCCTCCGGTAGATACGCCTATGCCCATGTTATGTCGCGCAATTCCCGAGCAGTCCACCAAGATACAGTGTACACCTTGGGTAGTGGAAAGAGCGCGCAGCGCGGCCTATGGGAGAGCTGTTGCCACTTCTGTTAACCGCCGCGCGTGACGCTGGCGTCAAAAAACCGAGGAGATCGCGGCCGCAGTAGCGGCTGTCAGTGAGGTTGCGGACACAGTTTGTGGTTCTCTTACCGCGTTTCCGACACGTTAGATTTTCTTGCGCTATCGCAAAATTCCGCAAAATCTATTTTAACGCCGTCTTCTGATTTCCACTATCTTTGTTTAGCGTAGAACAATAATCGGTGTCAGTTTCCTTTACAAAATTGAGATGCCGTATACCGCCTCTAAAGTTTTACTTACACAGGTCTGGTCTCGCTGTGTCACCGCTATGTTCTTTTTGCAATGCACCTGAATCCATTGATCACTTATTTTTTCCTCTTGTGCCGCCGAATTTTAAGACTGATAAAACACTTAGAAATTCCATTTCGAGAGACTAACCTCGCCAACGATTTTCTCTCTTTTTGGGGTGACTTCACTGGGACACAGCCACAAGGATGCTTTTCTTGGAGTTTACAATTTCATAAGAGGCACAAAAAGAGTACCTTGCTGTATTTCTAAAAGTATGAAATATTCCTATTATTTAACTTTTTATTATTATTTTTTTTGGTTTGTGTACATATAATACAAGGACACGAAGGAAATAGGGAGGGAGCAAGCTGACAAGTGCCACCGAGAGGGGCACAACGCCTGCCTACTCTTTCAGGTGGAGGGAATAGAGAAAATGAAAACATGAGGAAAGAAAAGAGGAAATGAAGAAATGACGGAGACACAGACAGAACAAAACAAAATACAAATAATGTCTATAAACGGGAGGCCAAGTCAGTGTCCTTAAGAAAAGTTAGCAGGGCTCGATGGGCCTGGTCACGTCGCGAAGCGCACCCTCTTGGAAAGAGGCAATCGTCAAGGGTCGCACATTGCAGTCCAATAAGTTCATATTCCTTAATTAGCCATGCGCGCTGCGCAACGAATGCGGGACACTCTAAAACGAGATGTTCAAGTGTCTCACAGGAGCCACAAAATGTACACGACGGGCTGTCCACACGTCCTTGTCGGTATAGGCGTTCGCGCACCATCACAGACCCAACCCTTCACTTATACAGCAGTGCTCTAGCACGACGGGGTAAGCCTCGACCACTAACACGGGGAGGGAACGATCCGTCTGCAACACGCCGGTCTGGGTGCTGCTTTAGGAGGTCTTGGCGTATCAGAAGACGAGCGTTTTCAAGCATGCAGGAAATGTCAGGGCAGTCACATTCGTGGTGGGCACAACTTGAAGCGAGGCGATCAGCCTCTTCATTTCCAGAGATGCCCAAGTTATGTCAAAATTATTTTACCTTAAAATTCTTTATGGTATTTTTCTAATTGCCGCTATAAAATTTAGTTTTTGCTTAAATTCTAATAAACATGCATAGTTGAAATCACCCGATTCTTGGCCAATCCCCCATAGTGTGTATGAGCCAACATTTGGGAGATCAGATGAGGTTGCAAGAGCCGGTACACCGGATTTCGTGAGCTAAATGAACGGGCGTTGCCGTCGTTTAAAGCCCCGAAAGATGAAGCCCAACGAAAGCAGTGGAATAGGAATTTGCAATGCAATGGCATCATTACTCTTGACCATATGCTTTGGCAGTGCCCCGCGGCTTTCGCAGACTGTGACAAGGAAGAAGAATGGTGGCGGCAAATGCTACGAAGTGAATCACTCTCTGACCAATTACGGGCAGTCCAGAAGGCCCGCGATGTGGCTGAAGGGCTCGGCCTGACAGTCCCAACGTGGGAGCGGCCCGCGTCAACCCAGGGTTGACCTTCAGGACTCAATAAAGTTCTCCATACCATACCATACCGCAAAGACCGCGCCGGGTGCCAGAAACCGGAAACTGCCTAAAGCTAAGCCGCTGCACATGAGCGTGCTTGCTTGGTTTTCAGGGAACCTTACTCCGTTCCTTTGCGCTTTCGTGTGAACAGTTTACGCACACCAGCTTTGAACAAATTGTGTTGTGATTATATCTGGAGGCTGGTGCACATGTCTTGAATCAACGGATTTAAATAAACAGTTGGTCTGTAAAAAATGTTTTTTCCCTTCAATTTTGCATTTTATATGCTTCAGTATTAAATGAAACGATAGCTTCGTCTTGTGTTTGAGGAACAAGAGAGAACCGTAACAAAAGAAGAGAGGTTGGCCACTCCAGGGACCGGATACTCCAAAACATTACGCCGCCGTGGTGGCGTAGGGGCTTTGGTGCTGCGCTTCTAAGCCCGCGGTTGCGGGATCGAATACCGGCCGCATTTCGATAAATGTAAAATGCAAAAGCACCCTTGTACTGTTCATTGAGTGCACGTTAAGGAACCCCAGGTGGTCTAAATTAACCCGGAGTCCCGACTACGGCGTGCTTCATAATCAGATCGCGATTTTGGCACGTAAAACCCCAGAATTTAATTTAAATTTTACTCCAAAATATAAAAAGAAACGCGCAGAACACCTGGAATCGACATTAGAGCAGTAACACATAATAGCTGCACTTAACATTGGAACAGTTCCAACGTTTTCACTGCATTATTGGCGATGCTGTCTGTTAGTGCCGCAAAGGCGCGTGCCTGTGATAAGAGAACTGGCGGGAGTACGAAGTGCCCGGAGCGTGCACTCGGAACGTGATGTGTGCATCTCACAGGGGCTGTTCGTATTAACACGCCAGTAAATTGACGCAGACGTCGCCGTTCCACGCAAGATCTCCTAAGACGACTTCTTACTGTAAAGCGCGAAGCTTCACGCACTTCGTGCCTTGGCGCCGTCTGCTCAGCGGAGGTAATCTGACGAAAGCTTAGCCCTGCTGAAGTCACATTGCTTTGATTAATTCGCTCATAAGCTAGCAATGACATTTGCAGCGCGAGTACTACGCATAATTGCACTAATAATAAAAGAAAACTTCCGTGCTTGCGGCTGTCTGACCGCTTTCGTGCGCTTGCTGGTGCTCGGATGGATGGATGGATGAGGCTGTAGCGCCCACCGACGCCGCAGCGCGGGGCGCTTCGTTCGGCACTCTCAACTGATGCCTTGGCGCCGGCTGTCAAAGAAGGAGAAAATAAAAGAAGCGCAGCGCGTGCTCGGGGCGCAAGCTCGGCACGCGCAGTGTCGTTCCAAAAACCAGCCACGCTGGTCGTCGCAGCCGTTGCTCGGCTCGCCGCCTTCGCCCTTCTAATCAGGAACGACGGCACGGCTCGTACAGCCGCCGTCACGTCCCTCCTACATTGGTGACCCGGGAGAAGGCGCCTTCCACCGAGCGACACGCTGCCATGGCTCACTGGCCGGAGCCCCAGTTCGACCCGCCACTGCCGCCGTTCTCGTCCAGCTACGTCGGCGCATGGTTCGCCCAGTTCGAGGCGGCTCTGGAGCTGAACCACATATGGATACAGGAGTTCAAGCACGCGGTACTCCTCGACGTCCTGCCGCTTCCTCTCCAGCTCCACCTCGGCGTTCCATCGCCTGGCCCGCGCCCGTACGACGAACTGCGGCAGTCCATCCTGGACTTCTACGGTGCTGTCTACCACCCTCTTCCAGAGGTAGACCGCGCGGTGCGCGAGTCATCTCTGCCGGCGCCCTCACCGCCAGCGCCAGACGCGTCTGCTCCTGCGCCCGTTAGCCACCACCAGGCAAGCCTTCCTCCCTCGACTTGCCCTGATACCGTCTCGGCGACCACCCGATGCGCTACCGCACAGTCCCCGGCCTCCGGCTCTCTCCAGGGGTCTCTTTCGTGCGAGTACGCGCACAATGTTGTCGCCGAGGGTATCGTCACGACCATGACACCGGCCACGTCATCGCCTTTCTCGCCCCCAACGATGGCAGGCGACAGTGGAGACATCACCGACCCAACGCCGGCTACCGTGCCGCATGCCATTGGGTCTGTCTCCAACGCCATCGCTCCTGCAACAACGGCACCCGACCCTTCCACGCGGTCTGCTGAGCCGGTCTCCGAGGCGGCACGCGAGCTCGGTACCGCGCCGATCCCACTGCCTCCGACTCTGCCGGCTACCACCACCGCGGACACGGGTCACGACCTTCAGCGACCCTCACTGCATCCCACGTCAGGCGTCCTCAACGAACCACCGGATGCTCCTGCAGGCATGACCCCCCTTTGCCCGGTCAGCTCGTGGCTCACTCGCGATGTATTCCGTCGCTATGTACCCCGCCAGGCTGCGCCGCGTCCACCTGCACTGCTCGCGTCGTGGTCCGCACAGCACTTCAACTCCATCGGTCGTGCGCGCACCCTACGCGCCACGTAACGGTGCGGCACGTAATACGCCGCCGACAACGCTCGCGCGGGTACCGCCGGCGTACCATTCGCTTCACAGGCCTCCCCGTTCCTCCTTCAAGACGCATGGGCCGATCATTATATTGTCGGCTGGACGCGCCCCTCCCAAAAGTGTCCATTCTGCGAGTCCCTCGACCGTTGCGGAGCTCCCAGTGCCGTCCGCCTGAGTAGCGGTGGCGACCCGATGCCTTCATGTTGACGACTCGGACTGGCCACGGACACTTTTCAACCACGATTCAACTGCCTCGTCATTTCGACGTTCCGTCTGGGCGGGGGGCCCTGTAGCGCTCACCGACGCCGCAGCGAGGGGCGCTTCGTTCGGCGCTCTCAGCTGGTGCCTCGGCGCCGGCTGTCAAAGAAGGAGAAAATAAAAGACGCGCAGCGCGTGCTCGAGGCGCAAGCTCGGCACGCGCAGTGTCGCTCAAAAAGCCAGCCACCCTGGTCGTATCAGCCGTCGCTCGGCTCGCCGCCTTCGCCCTTCTGATCAGGGACGACGGCACGGCTCGTACAGCCGCCGCCACGTCCCTCCTACAAGGCTGAACCCTTTAAATCGGGCGTTGGCATACGCCACCTAGCCGAGACTATAACATATTTTGTACTTTGTGGTGGGTGAAATTTCACCCCTGCCTTGATTTTAGCCACCAATCAGATAACCTCCGTTTGGTTATTTCTACCCGCTTAAAGTCTATTTTGCCTCCACTGTCTCTAAACCCCAATGCTTTGAAAAAATGAGCCCCGTTGTTTTGCACTGTAGGGTTAAGCCCTTTACAGAAAAGTATGAGGTGTTCAGCCGTTTCCTCTTCCTCTCCACATGCACCGCACAACGTGTCTATACCTTGGTACTTGACTCGGTACATCTTAGTCCGCAATACTCCCGTCCTGGTTTCTAACAACAAAGAGCTTCCCCTAGAATTATCATAGATATTTTCTTTGGCAATTCCGCGCTTGAAAGTTCTGTATGTTTCCAGTGCTGATTTCGTCTGCATCCCTGTTTTCCATAGACCCCTCTCTGTTTCTCTAACCTTTTTCTTAACCGCTGTTTCCTGGTTTGCACCCCTCCTGCAGTCCAAATATTTGATTGACAATTTTCTGATCCGCTTCCTCCATTTTGTGTCAACATTCCTTATGTACAAATAACTGAAAACTCTCCTTGCCCACCGCTTTTCTGCCATTTCTCTCAATCGCTCCTTAAATTCTATCTTGCTGCTAGCTTCCCTGCCCTCGAAAGACGTCCATCCCATGTCACCCTGTACCCCCTGATTTGGTGTATTTCCGTGTGCCCCCAAAGCAAGCCTGCCTACCCCTCGCTGCTTAACTTCCAACCTTGCTCGAACCTCTGATCTCATGCACAGGACCGCATTACCGAAAGTAAAACTAGGGACCATCACACCTTTCCAAATCCTTTTCACACCACTTCGTACCTATTGTAATTCCACGGTGCCCTATTTTTCATCACAGCTGCATTCCTGCTACCTTTAGTCGTTACACATTTTTCATGTTCCGTTAGGTACTCAGCCCCATTGTTTATCCACACTCCAATAAGATATTTGTACTTATCCACTACCTCCAGTGTTATCTCCTGTATCCTATGCTCACTGCCCTGATTATCATTAAAAATCATGACTGCCGATTTTTCTTTACTAAACTTCAAACCTAAGCTATCCCCCTCTTTACCACAGATGTCCATTAATCCCTGCAAGTCTTCCTTGCTGTCAACCATAAGTACAATCTCAACCGCGTACATCAGTCCTGGTAATGACTCTTTAATCCATTCTCCTTACTTGGAATAGGAAAGGTTGAAGCCAAGTCCACTCCTCTCTCATTTTTTCTCTAATCCTTGTAAATACAGCATGAACAACAAAGGTTGACAGAGGGCACCCATGCCTAAGCCCCTGCTGTATCTTTATAGGCTCAGATACCTTGTTTTCCCATTTTATAAGCACCTTGTTACTTTTATAGATATCTTTTAAAAGATTACTTACTCCATCTTCCACATCTAGAGTGCCCAGTATGTCCCCCAAATCCTTTTGGATTACACTGTCATAGGCTCCCTTGATATCTAGAAATGCGAGCCATAGGGGCCGGCCTGTGTTCCTTTTATTGCGATAGCAATTATATGGACACTTCAACCGGATTTCTGCCGTCGGCGTCGTCGTAGCCGTCAGGTTC
Organism: Dermacentor silvarum; assembly: GCF_013339745.2. Classification (NCBI taxonomy): domain Eukaryota; kingdom Metazoa; phylum Arthropoda; class Arachnida; order Ixodida; family Ixodidae; genus Dermacentor; species Dermacentor silvarum. The sequence goes on along the minus strand of NC_051156.1, from coordinate 107,624,216 downwards.
CCTACAGATAAAATCTTCACCGCGCGCCGTATGCCCGAGCGGAAGCGTGCGGGGACGCGCGCTATCACGGAGAGCGAACGCACTCATCTCCCACGCGCAAGCAAGGAAGCAGGAAGCCAGCGCCGGAGGGGGGAGGGCGCACTTCTACTCTGCCAACAACCGCGCTCGTCGCTCGCCCGCACCGTCTCTTATCTCCACACGGCTCTGACCTTTACGCGCTGTGCATTCGCCGCTCAGTTTCCGTTGAAGCGATAGACCGCACGTACCTTCGCCCGCTGCGGCGTATGCGCTGGCTGCCAGCGTTTTGACAGTCGTTGTCTGCAGTCATTCAGTGTGATCTATTCATGTTTGTGCGCGCTCACACCACGCTTGTTCATTCAGTTAGTAATAGTCGGGCCACATTTTCCAACGCACGCTACACATGCAATGCTGCCCGGATCGGCAGTGCAGCGCTACAGGTGTCCCTTCGCACGCGCTGCCCACGGGAAGCGCTTCTCATCAACACCACCGTTTCACACGCGCCTTCTCGTGGTCATCGAGTCTCTCTTCATGTCGGTCTACTTACGGCGCAGCACACCTGCTTACTTAATCAGCTCATGTTTACTACAATTCACATTGCTACCAAAGCCGCTCACCTTACTTCGTATGACATTGCTGTGTTGCTATCGCATTCATTCCTACCCATGCCTGCAGTCTGTCCTTTATAATCTGCATCACCACCCTGTAAACCAATGACGTCACTGTTATGGGACGGAAGTTGTTTGTCGGCTTTATCTCCCTTTCCCTTGTATATCATGCTCATCCTGCTCAGTCTCCACCCGTCGGGGACTTTACCTTCCATTATCATTTTGCTACTGCCTTTCTTAATGCTTTCTTAGATTTTGGGCCCAATTTCTTTATTAACATAATTGGGATGCCATCAGGACCTGTCAACGTGCTACTAGGAACCCTCTTCTCTGCCCTTTCCCAATCGATTTGTTCAAGTGGAGCCACTGCACTAACCAGTCTATCCTGACCAGATTGAGCACATGCTACGTTTCTTTCTTAAAATTTTCTATCATTTTTCTTATATGTTCCATTGCCTCATCTCCTTCTAGCCGAACACCTTGAGCTGCAACTATAAACCTCTGCTCTAGGCTAGTCTTATTACTCAAGGAGTTGAGATGTTTCCAAAATTTCTTCGCTGCTTTTCTATCCTTTTTGTTTACTTCTGACAACCATTGGGTCCCCTTTCTTCTAATCTTCTCATTGATCAAATGGGATGCTTCCCTTCTACAGTTTAAGAAGTTATTCCATTTTCTGTCTACATCAGCCTCTGGTTCACCCGTCTGCTTTGAGTATCTGTGTTTCCGGGATGCTTCCTGACGTTTCTCTATGGCCTTCTTAACCTCCTCATCCCACCAGCTCTTGGGCTTAAGTCTTCTGTTCCCTTTGGGCATGACTCGTACCTTGGCAAGCTCTAGCTCAAATAGCCCTGTTAAATTTGCATATGTCCATTTTGTTTTAGTATCCTCTGTGATTACTTCCTCAATTTGTTGGGTTGCTATTTCTAGCTGCTTTTCCGAGTAAAATATTCCACCTGGTTGTTCATCTTGCCTCCTACCTACTTTCATTTCTCTTCCAAAACTCATCTTAATACGTTTGTGATCACTACCTAGACTTCTGGAGCTATATTCATCTATGTTCATTACCTTTAGCCTATCATGCATCCTATGTGACATTAGTGCATAATCTATCGTCGACTGCAGGCTCCCTACCTCCCATGTTATGTGCCCTTCACACTTCTCAGTACTGTTGCATACAACTAAGTCATGCCTTTCACACATATCCAGCATCATCTTGCCTGTTTAGTCTGTGTACCCGTCCATGTCTTCTATGTGTGCGTTCATGTCTCCTAGTATAATAATCTCGCGCCCTCCTCCTAGCTCATTAATGTCACTTGATATGCATTCCAGCAATTTTTTTGTTTTCCTCTTTGGCATTTGCTCCTGTCCACAGGTATACAAAGCCAAGGAGTGTCTGCTCTCCCGCCACTTTCCCTTTTAGCCATAAATGCTCCTTGCATTCCTCTTTGACCCTTTGCCAATTCATATTTTTATGAATGAATGACCCAATTCCACCCCCTTTTCTGCTGCCCTGTGTTCTATTGCAATATTCCCATGCATAGTCAGGATTACAGGGTGGTTGCTCCATGTCTCTAAGATGTTTCTCCACAAACCCGTATAAAATCAGCTTTTCCTGCCTTAGTTGCTCATCTATCTCCTCCCACTTCAGCCTATTCCTGCCACCTTGCATGTTAGGAGCTCGGTTAGGAGCCGCTGGCGCCACCTGGTAGCGTTAACATCAAGTGCCTCACGCGCTGCCCGCCGCTCTCTCCACTACCCAAGTATTCTAGTACACTCTAACCAAGAGCTGCTGCAGCGGCGAATCCAACGCTGTCTTGGCTCGGTTACTGCATGGTCGCGCATTTGCGTTTTGCGCTGGAAACCGTAGCGCCATCTGTTGGGCGTCGTTTTACTCACAGAGAGAGAGAGTGATCATGAGAAGGAAGAGAAAGATCCCCGACGGCAGTAAAAGGTGGTGATGCCGTGCATATCACCACCGCTCACGCCCCCCCCCCCCCCCTCTTCGCCCGCATGGGGGGCAGCCAATTTGGATTGCGCCAGTGTTTTCTTGACATGAAATACGTGCTGCGAGGTTTGTGGAATGGTATAACAGTCTACGTTGACTTACTATTTGCCTTTAATGTCCCTTCAAGGTGTGTACTTTTGTTGAAAAGAAAGCTTTCCGTCCACAGTGCACAGTACCACAGCAGGTGCATTGAATTACACCGTGGAAGATCTCGCATGATTTTTACATGAAGCCAAGCACGTTTGAGTAGTCTTATGTTCAAAACAGTGCCAATTAAGTGAGCACGATAGCGATTGTACGCCAGCACAAGAGGCTGAAAACAAATGCAGCCTCAGACATGTCAGTTAATCTGCTGTTTACCAAGCTGATGGTCACATGCATAAGTACTTCATAAACTGCGTAAGTATTTCTCTTATGTGCTGTCGAACTGTTATTCAGTGCCTTTTTTTGTTCTGCAAGCCGCATCTGAAAAAAAAAACGAAACAACAGTTTCACTATGCTATTCCTCTTCAGCAACATTCTCTCAAGGCGCAATCAGTTGAAGACATTTTGTAGCTCACAGGGAGACTAGAGTGATCACTGTAAGACGGCCACACACGAGTACAAAAGCACGTACGTCAACTGCCATGCAACAAGGGATAACGCTGTTTCGCTGTTCCACTCGTTAACATTATGAGAGCACTGCTTTTCAACATGAACTTACTTGAAGTTACGACATGCAATGAAAAAGACAGTGCCAACCAGCAAATGCATTTTTAAATGAAAACCAAGGTGCAATCTTCAACGGTTAAACAGTATATACATATTTCTAACCAAATGGGAGGGTGCAATGATAGTACTCAGCATAGTGTAGCTTCTAGTATTACGAGACATTCTGTGACGATTTAATATTTCACTTCCTTGTTAAACTGCTAAACTATACTGTTTGACTATGAATGTAAACCATGATCTTTCCACTTCTACCGTAATACAACAACATGTTTTAGTCAGTTGTCATTATGTTTAAAGTGAAAGTAAATTCATGCGACATTTCGACTGCACACCTGTCACAAGAAGCGCAGCAGTGTAGCGGGTATTGAAGACACAGGACTACAACATGGCTAAAATCATTTTTATTTCAGAAGAACACTCTTCCGATTTTTTTAAATAATTTCTTTCGGCCTAGCGCACGTACGTCGTACACGTCACCAACCTCATTCCCTCAAGCACTCCTCTCTCTCTCTCAACCTTCGCTAAACGCACAAGACGCGCTTTTTCTCCATAGCTTTCACGCCATGCAGCAAGTAAGATGGAACGACAAGGGTGGGACAGAAACCGGAAATAAAAACGACAGACGAGGAGAAAAAAAAAAGGAACAACAAGGCAGAGACAACTTTGGGTCGACGGCAAGCGTAAGAGCGGTAAAGCTACAACAGCTGTAAACATTGTATGGCACATTTCTGTCTCTTTTTTCTTTCTTAGAAACTAGAAAAGGTGGGCATGGAAACTCAGAGCATGAGTTGAAGTTGCACCAAGCACATGCATCTGCGTTTCTCTCACTAGAGCAAACATGAAAGAGCAAAGGCCAGCAGGGAAGAAAATGAAGACAATGCAAAATGCACATAGTGACTTTGCTTCTATGGGCAGTGTTTTGTTAACGGCAGCCTTGCAAATCAAATGCAATCAAATGCAATGCGCAGCTATGTTTCACTCAAAGCTACACAGCAACAGGATGACGCGATCAAACAATTATGCAGCATATTTATGTTGTCGCACCGTTTCTCAACAGCTGACATAGCATCATTGCATGGTTTACAGCAACATCCCAATGGTAGCCACCCAACCTTTGCCACAGTTGACAAGGTATGCTCATGAACTGCAAAAATGTGACATGCTGTTCCTGTGCACTCTCTCATGTGCCTCAACTAGGACGCATTGTTCCACAAATAAAAAAAAGAGGTAATAATGCATAGGCTACTAGGAAGTTTAACTCGAATCTCACATGAAGATTGAACATTGCAACAGATGCATGGTGTCTGGTTTGTTGACGACCCAGCCCATCTTGTCAAAAAGGTGTAGGTGAAGATATTTAGCACTAACTGGCCACAATGGGTAAAAGTGGTTCATGCGAAAATTCACCATAAACAATTTGATTGGTTTGTCTCTTCACCTTGGCTAGAAATCGCAGAATCAATACTTCTCAAACAAACAAAAAAAATGTCTGCCATTAGTACAATACTTGTTCAGTCGAAAAAAAAAAATTAAGTGCACCATTATGGTAAGTTGCAATAATGTGATATAAACATTGTAAATGAGAGATTTCAATGTGCAAGAACCAGTAGATTAGGCAAAAATTTGGAAACGTCAAACTGTTTAGAGAATGACTATGTGGATTCTCGAGTGTGTTGAACACAGCACAAAAGTAACAAGAGTGTACAGCAATGCCACAATTGCAGAAATGAGATGAGGGGTGTCCCCCCAAGTATACTGTTTATCAGCGCATACCTCTACATTTATTTATCACTGCTCTGCCAGAATCCTGCGCTGCAGAATAGCACAGGACAAACTGACCCCATCATGGTGCGCCCCCCCCAAAAAAAATGAACAGGAAATAAAGATGTGCATGTGTAACTACTCGTATCCACAAGTTTCTCGCCAGCAGGCCCCTTTCATGAGTAAAGCAAAAGGGACCCCTGAGCAGTCGTGTTAAAGTGTTGTGTAAATATTATGCTCACGCAACCCACCTGTCTAAAGTGAGTGGTTTGTCTCCAGTACAATTGTTAATCAAGCCCTATGCTTTGGTTTCAGAAAGTGCAAGAACTGCCCGAGATGCATAACAGCTGTGTGCAAAATGGTAAGTAAAATGCGTTGCGGTGCTTCATGTCCTTGCCTCAGGCACTTTAGTTCATTTGTTAATCACTATAATTAGCAACAAAAGATGTAAAACAACAGCATTTGTGAAAACAAGACAAACAAATAAAGAAAGCTGCTTGGGATATCCCAACTTCATGGGAAATTTTGGTGGTTTTCTTGTTTTCGCAGCTAGCACCTATGTAAGCACAGGGCACTACTGGATTTGCCTGAGCACAGCTACTGAGCTCAGTCAACTTGGCTTGGCAGGTATGCCTGGTGAAGTGCCTGAGACAAGAAACTACTGAACCCTTTGTTCATCGGCAGTCAAAAGCATTTGTCAGATATTATGCACAAGCATCACTCCTGCAAAATGGAAACTGAGCAAGCAAATAAGCTGCTGCACTCCAGACTTCAAAAGACGCTCATGAGTAAAGCAAGCATGTCTCTGAAATCGGAGGGGGGGGGGGGGGTGGCAGCTGTTGTTCCAGAGATTTTTCTAAATGTTTCAGACTTCCCAGGGGAAGAGGGAGTGGCCCTCGTCAAGGCTCGTTCATGCAGCATATTTTTGCGGTGTGAAATCGTTAATTCATATGTGTGGATGTGCTCTGGACATCCTTAGATAAGCATGTTCAAGAATGGAACAGGCGCTGAGAAGGGGGACAGCGACTGTTTAGAAGGAGTTGAATGGAAGAAAAAAGGGAAGCATCAGAAGGAGGTGTGGCAGGGCACTACTGGCCTTGACTGAATGCCACAAAGTGTCTGTTCACATGGACAGAGAACAGTGGTCACACATAAGCAACACCTACTCCAACATGCACAAACAAAAATAACATACACTCATTTCTCTTTCTGTACAGCGGTGGAGGTGGGGGGCAAACATCACACACACACAAGCGCACACACATACATTCGCAAGAGCTAACAAAATAGGGGTAAACAAGTCTACATCCAGAGAATTTTACAATGTCCACCACACCTACCAACGCAAGTATTTTTTGGGAAGTAAGGCTGTGGAACAAGACTGAAACAGGAAAAAATTTGGGGGGAGGGGAAGGGTGTTGGAAAACAGGAAAAGGTGAGGCATGCGTGCGTGCATGCATGCATGCACCCACGCACACACCACAATGTAAAAAGGTGGGGGGTGGGAAGGGGGCGAGGATCATCACATGGTGTTGTACAGCGGGTTGGCATGCCTTTGCCGCACGGTCAGTTTGCTCAGCGGGTGAGTTTTGCCTTGTTGCTTGCGCACTTTCCTCTGGAGGCCGCCAGGCAAGGTAGCGGTAGCGGTGCCAACAGGTGCCGGCGCTGGCATGGTAGCAATAAGTGCCACGGTGGGCGTGGCGGTAACCATTGCCGGCGGTGGGAGTTCACCGGCCCGCGGCGCCCTTGCCAGCAGCGCCGTTATGCTGCGACTGGCCGACAGCTTCCTAAGTCTATCAGCATCGAGACTGGTACACCTGCTTGGCGTGGGTGGGGCCGGAACCGCAGGCACTGGCAGCGGGTCTGGACCAGTAGGCCGGCCCTCCGAGAAGGCACGAAGACCGCGCAGAGGCTGACCACAACCGTGGCGCTCGCAGACAGGGGAGTTGGGAGTGCTCGAGCTGCCACCACTGATTGGCTCGTTGCTGTCACCACTGCTCCTTTCGACAATGACGAGCCTCTCGGCAATGCCAGCAGGTTTAGTCTTGCCATTCCGTGCCTTGGCCTCCAGCTCTTTGGTGAGCCGCTTGACTACGCCGACTGCGGATTCATCGTCATCCGGCTGTTGCTGCTGCTGATCAGTGGTATTGTTGCCGCCGCAGAGAGGTGGAGAGTCACAAGGAACACAGGGAAGCATGGTACTTCCGAGTTCCTTGATGATTCGCGCTTGCTCTTTTTTCGAGCGTCCCGTGCTGTCCCCCACCGGAGGCTTCCGGTCAGTGCTGGCTGCTGACGGCACCACAGCGGTGGTGCCTCGTGGCGGTTGCAGCCCTTCTAGCACAGCCCTTTGCTGCCGCACAATGCCCACTTGGGGAACTTCGCTCGGTTCCGATGCAGGCGTGATGTCTGATTCGATATGTTCCAGACCCTGACCGGAACAGAGCAGAGGAGAGTAGGTTTCCGGTGGACTGTTAGCACAGGGGATAAAGTGCATGGCATTGGAGATGACTTGGCGCGTCTCACACAGGACTTCGTTAACTGCTTCCATTACTGATGGTGTGCTCATACTGTGCTTGATCTCGGGACTGGCCGAAAATGCGGGCGGAGGCTGAGCTTCACCTGATCGTGAGGCGAGAATTTTGGGCGGACTTCGCCCGCTCATGCATGTTGATGCTGCAGGCAGGGCAAGAGACCTGGGCCGGTGCTCACAACGCAGGCTCTGAGAGCGCAGTATCTGCCTGCAAGGTGAAGAACCATCAGGCAGCTGTTCCGGAGGAGTGGAAGGTGTGGAACGTGTTTGTGACGGAAAAGCGCCACCTTCGAGGCAGAGTGAGCGGGCGAAGCTCCTCTCTTCGAGGCAAGGTTTTGTCTTGCGGAGTTTGCAGCGAGTCGGCAGCCCTCCAGTTCGATCTGCTGGCGGTCCCATCCGCTCTTCGTGGAGTTCGGTCTTCCTGCCATCCACCTGAAGCTCCGCTACGAGAGGCAATTGTGGCGTCACAGCCGCTGTGGTATCTCTGCGTGCTTCCAACGTGGTACCCTGGCTCCTGTCCTCACCAAAACCAACCTGTAGCTTGCAAATCTCTGCCAATGGGCTCGCGGAGCACACAACAGCATCGTCAGAGTCGCAATGCAGCAAAGGGTGATGGCGGCCTGCCGGCCGGCAGACCGCCTGACTAGAGGGTGCCAGCAGGCCTGTATCAGTTGCTGACCTTTGCAGTGCGATGCCCCCAAGACCTTGCAAAGTGGGCACTCTGTCTTCCACACTTCTCCTTAACACAGAGGAGAAGGTGGCTTCTTTTGCTGCAGGAGGAGGTGCCACTGTTACCATTGCCGGTTCTAGCTCCTTGTCAGAGTCACCAGCTCCTCCTCCCAGGGTCCAGGTAGGAGGCGCAGGCGACGACTTCACTATCACAGCCATGTGCTTTGGGGTCAGTGGCTTAGTCTGGGACGCCACAGGTTGCACATCTCGTAGCAGCTCCAGTGACGATGACTCACCTCCGCCACAGCTCGGTAGGCAGCTGTACAGGTTTACTGAGTTCTCATCAGTGGTGCCAGTTTTCGCAGGTCCGCCTGAGAATGCTGATGGTGGCTTGTTTGACCATGTCACTACCGGTGAATCGATGGTGCCGCAGCGGAGGATTTCAGTCTTTGCCACCTGTTTCACTCCAGCCGCCACCGATTTTGGAACACCAACCTGCGATTCCAGCTCGCAGATGCGATCCTTGACCGAAGCGACGCGGCGTAGGCCAGGGTCTTGCTCATCGTCAGTAATAGCAACGACAGCGGGTGAGCACTTGGAGGGTGTCACCGGAGCCGCAGTGGGAAGGCCCGCCTTCATGCTGCTAGCAGCAGCATTCTTTGCATTCTTCTCTTGTTCTGTGGCTTGGACTTGTTGAAGTGTTGACACGGTGCTGGTGTGGGGTATGGTGTAACACAAAGGATCTGTTCCATACCGAGGACGGCCTGTCCGCCTGCGAGAGGGTTTTGTCCTTCCAGAAGCAAGGGCCACTAGAACAGAAAACAAAATTGGCATTCGTACATGCAGTCATTTTAACGACTGTAACTGGATATGACAAAGCAATGGTAATTCTCGTTTCACTTCCCATATAACCCCGCTTTTAAAACCTTGTTATAACTTTGGCACGTAAAACACCATAATTTAATTTTAATTGTTTTAATGAAGAAAATATTTCCTAGAAATTTATTTATTGAACCATATTTAGTTCAGATTGAAAATTTACTCAATTTGGCACCAACTGAAATCTGGCAGCACATGACACTGGAAGTAAGTCGTTTGATGCGTAAGTTTAATATTTTCACAAACCAGCTGCATTGCCAAGTCAGTGACTATGGCCTCTGAGATCAGGCAGCCGCACAATAAAGGTATTGGAGGCCATGCTATGGCCACACTACACTTTCTCCACCTATCGCTGCTAGGTCTCTTCAATTTGTCGTCCCGGACTGCTCGAGGCACTGCATACACAACGGTCATTGGGCTGAAAGCACCGCCTTGGGCAGTCTTGGACTATCAGAGATGGATAATCAAAGAGCCCGCACACAGCACCTTGCACTTTGGTCGAGTGTCGTTTTATCATCTTGCCATAACGTAACACAAACAGCTGAGCACATAGCTTATGGTACATGCTGTGCAGTGTAACTGTGGCTGTGATAAACTGCTGTATATGTGCAGTCAAGTTAAAGGCTTTGCATTCAGTACTTCAGGATCGTGAGTGTACCAATGAAGCACTGCAAGCAGCTGACTTCGCACTATGCGGGTCATTGGCCCCCAGCGTAAAGAAAAAATATAGTCGCTAGCTAGAACTGTCTGCTAGTGTCCAGTGACAACCACTGTATGAAATCAGAGGATTGCAGTGCTCCGTCAGCCAACTCATGAAATGCTGATAACTGAAGTGATCAGCTTATGCCAGAGGAATAAATTTACACATGCACTCTTTATTCCTTTCATGGTCTTCGGCAGGCTCAGCCACACTGCTCAGCGATCAAAGTTGGTCTGGTGAGTGGAGAACATTTATAGTGAATTTATAGTTATAGTTAAAGATGCACTTTTGGCTCTCACTTCAACTTTGTGTTTTAAAACGAGACATTTTTCGAGAGCATTTTAGACACTAGAGAGCATTTTTGAGTTGTGCAGGGAGGGCACACAATGCCATTTACATAATGAAGATCCTGTAGGCTGCGAGTTCTGAAAACAGTCAATCAACGACAGTGTGAGCTTCAGACAAAGACGCTGGCACAAGTTACTTTCTGAAAAATAAAAATAAAAAAGTGAACTTGTGTTGTGCGAATAATCTTGGCCCATAAAAATGCATGGGCGTCAGCCAGGACCTTCAGTCTGGATCGAATTAACCAAAAAATTTATTCAACTGGAGCCAAATTAACGAGTCTACCACTGTATACAGATTTTTTTATCGCTTATTTTCCTCAAGTGACCACAAAAATTTTGGCTTGAGAAACTTTCAGTAATTCTTTGTTAACTACTTTTTTTCCTTTCAACCCATTTATACTTAGAAACAGCACTTAATTTTCTACAATTTATAATGCTGCATAGTATACTAAAGCATTGTCTATGACGACAAAAGCTTTTCTAAGAATCTTGACAAAAATTGATATTTTCCTGCGGTAACAAAAGAGGTAAAGAGCTTCAATAAATGCACTACACATCTAAGCAAGCAGGCACACCCCAGGCAGCAGTGGAGACAGGCAGAGGCACCGCTTACTATGGCAGGGGTTGGGTATGCAGTCGGAGAAGTTGTTGCTGTTGCCGGCAGCAAAGAACACCTCGGAGGCGAGATCATCTGGGGACCACGACTTTGGCCGGCTCACACTACCAGGTACCAGGAGGCTGTTGGAGGCATTGCCACGACTGCCACCACTTCTCGCAACACCGTTGGCGTCAGCTGCACTGCCGTGACCCCCGCTGCTGCCTCCCATGGCAAGCGCCTGAGAGGCCGTTGCTCGGCACTCACGTCTGCCTCCCCCACGGTCAGGCTGCTCGTCCTTAAGGTTTGTTTCAGACTTGGAGCGCCAGATACTGTTGTGCCGCTGTTTGCTGCACAAAAGAAAAATGACAGATGTAGCATTAGCACTGGCGTCACGCAGCATTATCAAGCTACACTGAGTGAACCAACGACTAATGAGAAGATTCTGGCAGGGGTGTCGGAATATTTGAAATTTTTTAATATATAGATAATATCAGACTTTCAATATCCGTATTCAATTGGGAAACCACGTATTAAAGTCGCTTTTGAATGTTTGGAACTAACCAAGTATTTGAGAGTTCATGGCTGAGTACTACACTCATTCTTTTCTCACCGTTATTGTCGGCAGCGTGATGGATTTGGGGCCTTCAACAATCATGGGGGGAGTGCAGTGCCAACAGTTCACTATGCTCTAGTTGGCTGGACGACTACTTTCTGAAGTGGTTGTCTCATTGCGTAGGTGGACACTTCTTGATCATGATAAAGGAATGTTGAAATTACCGCTGAAAATGTGTTCATTATTTGTTGCTACTACTACAACATTCCACCTCATAAATGGGTTCTGCAGATAACGCAATTCGCAAAATCAGAACGCTGCTCATTACATTGTTATCACCATCACACCAATCCACTTTTTTCTTCTTTTTTTTTCTTTTTTCCCCTTTAGTGCTAAGTTTGGTGGGGTTGGAGGCATTCAAAGGACAGCAACTGCTTGGATTTTATTCGGTCATCAACATTTTTTTAGTATCAAGACTGGCAAGAGTAGTTCTCAAGTGTTATTTCCCCTGTTACGGGGATGGCAGTGTCCTGACTTGCTGCATGAAAACCTAGCTGAACCAAATATGTGTCCGTCACTGACTTTGTTGTGGACATTATTTTGGTGTATTAAGATTATGGGGAACTGATGGAGAATGAAGAAAACTTTGCTGTGCCATAAATTTAGTTGAACCAGCATTCGTTACGCAGGAATTCGAATGTATATTTACCTATACTCCCTTATAGCCACTGGCTACAAATTTGTAAAAGTTTTCGACCACTGAAAGGTCACGAATTCAAGTGTCACATGAATGCGGTGCAGTGGCATGGATGCGAGAGCCCACTTACATTCTGCTATAACCACTACACAAGAACTTGCAAGCACACATCTCTCCATAGCTCCCAAGCCATTACCAATATGCCAGATCCCATGCTCAAAGAAAGGCACAAGAGAGGCACAAGAGAGGGCTACTGCACTGAAAGTGATGTGGCAGGGTAGCGTGCAAGAACAGCTCCTACGCTTACGTGCATGCATTAAGTGTAGGCACTGCTGTTTTAGTGGTGGCATACAAACTGTACTAAGATGTCTGCTTGCAATCGATATTGAGTGCCGCCATCTTTTCTGCAAGCTCCAGAAGACATGCGCTTAATTACCATCATGAAAGAGACAGAAAAGACAACGTGTGCATAGGAAGGGACAAAATTAGATTTATATCTCTATACTTGCTGTCCAAGAGGCCAAGTTACGAAGTAAGAGCTTACCTTGCATGCAGGATGCCCTGGTACGTTTCGAGCTGTTTGAGGAACCCCGAATTTGGCTTGATGCAGCTGCGGCGGGTCTTGACGAAGTCGAGGGCCTGCCGGAGGTCCCAGCCATAAGCCTTCATCACATATGCAATGACCACCGATGCCGAACGGCTGATGCCCATCTTGCAGTGCACCAACACTTTGGAGCCCTGCTCTCTGTAGGGAATTGGCAGAAACAGACAAAATTCTTGAGGCCTGCAGCTCATATTTCATACACTTGCATTATGCAGTAAGAAGGGAAAACATGCCCTCTCCTCGAACATTCAGTCAACTCTCTGAGCTGGCAATCATTATGGCCCCACTTAAGGGCGCATGCCAAGTTGTCTTGTGCACTACGTATGCTCACACTAATGAAATACGCTGGAACTGCCGAACAACTAATTGCTGCTTCCAAACACCATTTCTGGTGCAACGAGACAGTTGTACCCTTGGTAGCAGCAATTTTTTAAGTGTTTCTAAAAGCAGGCACTATACATCTGCTCACTACATACTAAAAACTGACAAATAATTCGAGATCTGAACACAAGATTGGTTGTGAAATTATTACTCTCACAGACAAAAATTTTCCACCCAGCATCAGAAAATAAGAGCACACCGAAGAATGCGTGTGGCAGGCCCCTGATGGCATACAACGTATCAAGAAAGAAGCATGAAGTCTTGTCACATTCATGGCAGTGCAAGCAATAAGACTTCAGCTAGGAGCAATAAAGCAGGCAAATGTGAGCACATCTCTGTGACCTAAGTGGAAGTCAGCAAGTGGTGAGACCGACGTTTGCAAGTGTCACTGTCCTCTCAGGACATCACAGTGACGCTACCTCACAGTTTCTGAAACAGGTCTATTACGATGCTTAGGTATTTCTGGAATGAAGGGCATAAAGCACAGGCGAGCTTAAGCGAAATAAAGTTAAAAGAATGCAATGCTTATCATCAAACATCTCCAGACGTTGGAATACTACAGTAGAGTTGTGTCAATTCGACCCTGACAGCACCGATAGGACCAACGTGCCCCCCCCCCCCCCCTCTCTATGTGGGCAACGGCCACAAGCGTACCCCGGCCTGGCGTTCGGCTTTCTTCAGGGGTAATATTATTGAGAAAGGAGCCTGCACCGTAAGTTGTCATCGAAACCCTCAAGAGCACACAAAAATAGGAGGTTAGGCCCCTTACCTATTAGAAAAACCAGTGGGTTTGCACCGGTTGAAGTGACAGAAAGTGACAATAAAGGTCCTAAACAAAGTAGAAATCTAACGCGCACCCGACTTTTTCGCAAGCAAAATGGGCAAGAGTCTAACATGTGTTGCACCATGGCGACTGGTTTCTTAAAGTCAGCTTTGCTGCCATAAACCCGTGTTATGCAGTAAGGCATACAAACAATTTTCTCTTTTATGAAGGCGGTTTTGGCTTCTTATACAATTCTACCATGCAGGCAATTTTCTACCCATTTCTCTTACAAAAAAACAACAAATGCACACTAAAATTGGGTGAATACCATAATCAGACATTAGGGAGTTTTATCGTGTCTGGTATTCGGGTAAACACAGGCGAACTGGCCATTTTAATGGAGGGGCGGAGGCGTAAACGTGAGCGGCCTGCATGGTGCAGTGGCACAGAGCTCAGTCAGACAAATATAGCTAATATTTCAGTAACCAAGTGTATTTTACATTGCTCCTGGTGTAAATTTTAAGCAGCAACACGATTACGTCGCTGCTGAAAATTTACACCAGCAGCAAAGTAGAATACACTTGGTTACTGCAATATTAGTTCTGCATTTGTCTGACTAAGCTCTGCACTACCAGGTGGCTGCACCATGCAGACCACTCATGTTTACGCTTCCGCCCTTCCGGCAAAACATCCAGTCTGCCTGCGTTTGCCGGAATACCGGACAAGCTAAAACTTTATATTGTGAGCTATGGTTATTGCTCGAAAATCTTCCTAGGGCAGGCTGGAAATAGGTGTTTTCGAAGAGAGACTGCTTGCGTTCAACGCATTCACTGTCCCTTAAGCCCCACAGAGACAGGTGCTACCACTAAAGGGGTCGCTAGTAGGGCCACCATAGGGCTCAGGTGCGTGCGCGCTGACTGTTCAAGTTTGAACTATCCGGCGAAGGCCGATTCTAGGTTCGAAATAACGAAGGTGTGGGCCCATAGGAATGCATGGGCACGGCCGGGACCTTCGTTCAGGATCGAAGTAACCAAAACATTGAATTAACTGGAGTCGAATTAGCGGAACTATACTGTACAACTCATATCGATGTTTAGATGGCACATTTTTGTATGTAGTGCTAATGCAAATTCAGCAAAAAGTTTGTGTGCAAATTAGGTGCAAATTTCTTCTAGGAGGGCGGCTTTATGGCAATGTGCTCTACTACAATTTCAGGCTGAGCAACACTTTTGCAATGAGCAGCAGTGACAGCACTGATGACTAGGTGCACAAAACTAGATTGTTTCTCGAGCATTAGCTTGCGTCGATAATCGCACAATGTCATTGTTGTAAAGACTTGAGCACTCTTTCCTGCCTTAAAGGGCCTTTCACTAGATGTTGTAAACACAAACAAAAAACTGGGCGCGTAGGTCACGCGCTGACAATCGTGCCTGCAAAATGCTACACACTTGGACATGTGAAAACAGCGAAAGACTTGTGTGCCGTTAGTCCCAGAGCAGACAGGTCTTGTTAGCAAAATCATTGCATGCCTTGTCTGCTAAGTTGCACGTTTTGCCTGCAGCACCGAACCAGCGCTAACACATACAACACGAGCATTCCTGTGAAATGCAGACCACTAAATACTGCCACACAGGAAATGCGCCGTGCAGCAAGAGAGAGAAACGTGTAAGCATTATGTCGCACCTCTTTGAGGGCCCAGATCCATGATCGAAACTGTGTTCACCATATTGCTAAGTTCACCATATTGTGCGCTCTTCTAAGCTTTCCCATCCCCTCTCTACCTCCACCAAGTGCCCGGCTTCCCACACTTCACACACACACTTTTTTATTCTTTGAAACTCTTAATGCTAACGCAGTAAAAAAGGAAGCGAGGCTAGCGATATAAACATGACATGAGCTCTTGGATCTGAAATGGGGAGGAATGTCACTTGCAGGTTGAAGCAATGGAAGGGGGCCCCTGCCACAATCAAGGTGGCTCACAAAATTGCATCACTCATCGGAACATTTCATATACTTCCATCTCCACTATTCCTTAACTTAAATTGAAATCTGCGGTTTCAGGCGCCAGAACCGCAATCTTATTACAAGGCACGTCGTAGCGGGGGCTCTGGATTAATTTAGATCACCTGGGGGTTCTTTAACCGTTTAACCTCCAATCCCAAGCTGTACTCGTCATGGGAGGTTGCACCAATATCGCCAATGACGAGTCACACTCTTTCCGCCTGACGTAATGCTGCTCCCTCTGCCAAAGCTAAGTTATGCTCGGTGTTGATGGAAAGCTGCCCCCAAGAGCAGCTTTTATTTTATTTTGTGTTAATTCTAACCAGCAACCAATCAAGTTATACATTTTCAGCAGCGGAATGAGATTGAAAAAGTTATGACAACATAACAAATTTTGGGAAAATTGGTACATTAAAAAAAAATAATTTGGGGGTTAAAGGGTTAATGTGCATCCAATGCACGGTGCGTATATGAGTGCTTTTCCATTCCAGTACAGCCGGTATTGAAACCACAACCTCGAGTTTAGCAGCGCAATGCCATAGCCGCTGGGCTACCGCGGCAGGTCTCCACTATTACTAAATTCTTTTGATGAATTACTGCAACACAACGGTGTCCGGTAATCACTTCACAACTTGCAGCGAGAAATGAAAATTAATGACAGCCCTTGTGAAGATTAAGCTCTTCGTTTACAATTTAATGCACCTCATTAAACTTAAGCAATGTGTGACGCATGAAGAAAACAGATGCGAAAAAGCAGACACACGAAGAAAGCTTACTTGGCTTGCGCAATATACTTGTAGGTCTTATCCCAGTGCTTGAGCATTTCAGTTGTCTCATCATCATATACACGAATGTTGAAGTAGTCGAACAGGCCCGGATAGAAGTTGTCGATTTCCCGCGTGACGTTGAGGATGTGGCCGACCCTGCAAAACACCATTTGCAAGGAGAACATAAGTCATCTAAGGCGACAAGCCATTTTTGAACCCTCACAATATAACATGTTTCAAGGGAACTTGATTATCAGTACACTCCTCAGTCACTATGCATTTTGCTATTTTTGTGTGTGTTCTATTTGGCAATTTGGCAAGCAATCTTTTAGTTTTCACCTAAGTAAGACTGTTCTGCTGACCCAATGTTGGTTCACCTTGTTAGGCATTTGCACTACACCAAGGTCAACCAAAAAACTGAACTCGCGTTTTCTTTATTGCCCTATCTAAGCAGGCAGTAATGTCTTACTGCGTATAAATTGCAGCTATAATGCATCAAATAACTAAATCACTTCAATGTTGAACAATACAGTAAAGAAGCAAATAAATATCAGACTTACGTGTCTTTTCAGACGCATATATTGTGTGCCACAGTTATGCATCCATAGCTACACAAATCTCATTGTGTAATTCAGCAAGTACACACAATGAGCTTTCAGTGTGTCCAGAACAGTGAACTTTGTAGTCTATTGACTAAGCTCACTGAGTTCACACAATGAAAGACAAAGTTAACTGTGAATGTAAAGAGCCACTTCTCAACAAGGTAGTTTTGCTACTTTTTCAATCTTCAGATGCTTTCAGCACCAACAAAGGCCTGACCGTTGCAGTGGAAGTGTGACATCTGCTGTGTCGTATGTGTGCTTTGATTAAAATAATCGCCGCCCCTTCCACTCCGTGAAGATGGTCACACAGCAAAGCTGTGTTAGTTACACCGAGTGTTACACCATGCAAGTCAAACTTCACAAGCAGTCTATATTGTAAATCTTTTGTTTCATCATTCGTTTACGTCATTTTCGCTTTTGTGTGCTTCACGTGGTGACCATGCTTTAGGAGTGCGTTTTTGCAGTTCTCTGTGTTTTTTTTTTGTTTTTTCGTGACGTTTCTCTGTGTTTTGCCATGCTTTTTTTTTCGCATGCAAGTTGCGCCGCCCCTTTTTTGCCCGCCAGTAATGAGAGCAAGCAACGAGCCCGTTCACGAGCCAACTCTCACTGACACTCGCGGTAGGCAGCTTCTTCCTCAGGAGTACGCAATTCTCGTGGTCTTCCCTTAGTTGTAGCTCAGATGGAATGTGTGGAACCACTAGTCCAAAGCTCCATATATACAACTACAGCAGCGTTTATCCATGTTCGGCACGAACGCGGGAAAACGCAGACGGTGTCGGCAGCAGCTCTGCATGTTGCCTCGTTGGTGCTGCTACACAACCAATGCTAACATGAACTCCTCTCACACCCCACTCCTCCGTTGACCTACTTTTTTCCTTCACCGCTATTGGTTGGTGTGCCTTATGCGCTCCCCCTCCAACGCGACTATTCCACATTCTGCTTTTCATCTGCACCCTCTCACAGCAGTCTCACAGGGGGAATGGGGTCACACTCCAACCCCTTTCCCCCTGTTGAGCTCTTGTTTTCCTCTCCTCTACCGCTAGGTCACGTGGCCGCTTTTTAGCGAAGTCCGACAATGACGGCACAGGATCCGTATAAACAGCTTTGCATGTAAAATTTGAAGCCAGACAGGGGTACACAGGAAGATGGAGATTTGAAGAGATTACGAGTGGCTGAACAAAGCATGTCTGTTCCTCTCTTCTTCAACCGCTGCTGATCACTTGAACAAGAAAGGTCTCACATGGCTACCATCTCTAGTGCCAAAATTGGCGAGTGCGCACAAAGTCTGCTTTAATATGCCTCCTAGCTACTCGGGTCTCAAAAAGTTAAAAGCCACTTGCCCTTTGTCTTTCAGTTCCTCAAGATTCGAGGCGTTCCACTCAGAGCCAAGGTAGAGGTATTCGAGGATCTCAGTTGCCGCATCCATCTGACCCAGGATGGTAAGCATCTCCTGATCGATGAAGGGTTTGAACTCCTGCAGGCTCATGTCCAGCTCTGCCTCTAGCCGGGACCGCATCTGCACAGCCAATGTCCACAACAAAGTTTAGCCCTTGCTTCTGTTTCATGTTTTTCCCAATGGCATCTTATGAAGATGAATAGATGAATAGAAATGTTCCCGAAAGTTACCTACCACCGTAAAGAAATATTCACCTCATTCTGTGCCGATATGTTCTCAGCCGAATCAGACAGACCAAAGCCCATAAATATAATTCTTATTAAAACTTTCCCACAAAGATCTCTGCGAGCACAATGTAATACAACATGTTACTTGTAATGCAGCATTTAATGACAGAGCATGTTGCACTGGCCTTAAACAAAAAGCAAATTGAAGATGAGTCGGGCATTGATACAGTATCAAGTCACTCAGCCAGCATGACTGTGCCTTACACCAGAAAACAAGAAATGTTTCTAGAACAATTATGATAAATGTATTATCAAATGATCAAATAATCATCAAAGGCAATAAACCACCCCAGACACAGTCTGTGAATTTGCTGAAAAACGATGAGACAGAATCTGGCAACTGAAAGAAAAATTGTGTCTGACAAAATGACCATCTTTCCCCAGTAATTGCAAAGACGGCTAATGCAATAAGAGCTTAAAATGGATACCATAAACCAGGTAAGACCAACACTGTTCTTGAGCCATAGGTTGCAAAGATGTGACCCTCACATCACTCACCAAACTGCTGCTTAGTTCTTAAATGTTTACATAAGAAAGGAAACAAAATGTACTCACAAATTTACTGGTCACCTCATCCAGATCCACAGACATCATAAGCTCCTTCAACTTGCTCCTGATAAGTGCTTCTGTCTCTTCCTTTTGTGACGGCCTGAAAAAATATGCAGGAAAAAAAAAAGAATTCACGAGAGATTCCGGCAGAACCCATCTCACAATGAATGTATATGTTATTGCGAATAGTATATTAAAACATTGTAGCAACACACCATATTGCCACCACCGAAATTCCCAAAGAATGCTTATTGCATTAAAGACATGTTCTGTAAAAGACAAGGCCAGCAGGATGTTTCACACAAGATTCATATGCAATATTCATATGTAATATGCTAGTCACAGGTAAAAAATGCCTGCATATCTTGCACTATAAGGGCAACAAGGGCCCAGTAGAAGTGCCAATATCTTAATTACGTGGCAAGGAAAAAAAAAGAAAAAAAAGACCATCAATCTCATCAAACGAGTATTCTAAAGTGATCCATTTAAACATTACCAAGCAACAGGTGTCGAAAACCCTGCCATAAAGTTCTTCTATCACACATAATGATGTAAGCAAAATGGCATATCAAACTCCTGAGGCCCTGGCAAGATGCTGCCTTCCCTAATGTATTACAAGTTGTGCAGCGAGACTACCTGCAGTATTTTGGATTATCTCCTATTATGTGCAACAGAAGCCGTAAACTACCCTACACAGGGCTCGTGAAATATTGCCTCACTGCAATGCTCGTGGTTATGTAGTGAAGCTGGCACAAAATAACATGGCACAAGAATTTATATAACAGACTCAAAAAAGAAAAAGAAAACAAATAAAGAAGAAAGAAAGAAACAGCAAGCAAGTAAAAAAACGAAGTATTGCTTGCAATGAGACTAGATGAATGTGGTAACTTTAGGTAACACAAGCAATTGGTTTTAGTTACCTAAGCCAAACATTCAAAAATGAGATTTGTGATGTTGCTTCACTGCAATGACTAGTGGCAAGGCAGAAAAGCTTGCATGAAGTAGGTTCGTTTTGAAAGCAGACAAGAAAATGATGGCATTATTTTGAACAGTGGTGCTGCTTTCTTCGAAACAAACTGCACATCATTTACTGGGCATCATACTAATGGTATGGATTTCTAGCAAATGAAGTACAGTCATGGCATGTTTGCATAAACGATTAATTGCATGTGTTTTAGTGCATACCATTTAGATAAAAAAAATTGTTTTAAAGTGCTTTGAAAAAATATATAGATGTCATGTTGCAATTAGAAATCACGGCTGTTTACATTGCTGGTCTACTGCACACCGACTACGTGGTCAACGTCTTCCTCGAGCATAACGTTTCTTTTCGTTGTCACTGCAGCGGCCGACCATTTCTGAATTTCGGACTCTGCCCTCAAGTTCTTCCTCACGGCATAGACCTCGCCACTCTGTCTCCATCACAGGAGTGCCACATTTCGTCGCTGTCAGCTAATCCTTCTTCCAACATCTCTTCGGTTGTTTTAGTAACATGCCAGCTGAAGTGCGAAGGCAGCCATTATTTAATTTGAATTCTGGTGAGCTTTCTTCTTGCAAAAAAAAAAAGACCAGCTTTACAAGCCTCAGCATCAGACAACTGACATTCCATCGAGCGGCCACGTCTTTGAGGGTCCAAGAAAAAAGAAAACTACTGGACGGAAACTCACCGTGAGCGATCGTAGTCGGGCGTTGGGGGCCTCTTGGATACCAAGTCGTCCATCGCATGCCTTTGAAATAAGAGAAGAAAAAAAGACGAAGAGCATCGGCGTTAGTAGCTGAATACGAAAACTGACTGATCATAAGCTCAGAAGGAGTTAACGCACCACTCGTTGAGGCAGGACTGGTCTGACTGTATCCTCTCGGCATAGTACTGCACCCACTGATGGGTTCCGCCCCCCTGGAAGTAGTTGAACTCCCGTGCTTTGGCACACGCCTTGTGCAGGGACTGCAGCGCAGACCTGCGAGTCAAAAAAAGGGGGGAAAAAGCACAATATTTCCATATTTCTCCAAAGCACTGTCCAATCTTGACATATCGAAATCTGATAGTTCAACTTTCGGTGTACTATATCCAACAAACTTACGAGCAGTACTTTCATGCTGCAATTCATAAGAAAAAGTCTCAGTATTCACAACTTATCAAACACGCTATACGTATACTGAAAATCTTCCTTGGAAGTGGCTTTCCTTAACGAGAGTGCTCACACGATTGATTCCGACAACGAAAATTGTTGTTAGAGAGCACCAACCAAAACGATCTGATTAAACGTCCTACCACCTCGCAGCCTCCTTCTAGTCAACCTCATCGCCTCTTCCTAGCTTCTTATAGTAATGTTGAAGAGCCAATGACTCCTTTCTCCCACAGCATTTTGTAGCAGTTCATACGAAAGGCTTCGGGAGAAAGACGTCAATGGCTCGCAAGTGTTACTATACGAAGCTCTTCCGAACAGCAGCCACTGCATAAACATTACTGAATCCTCGCGAAATACGACAGTCAGCAGCAACAAACCATGACCATGTCACCGCTAGCTGTGTCTCACTTTAACTTAGCGAAACATCGACGGACACCTTCATGCTTGGCATTCTCAGATGCTGCGCAGTAAATGCCCTTTCATGAGCAATCGAGAAAGAAGAGCCATTATGCGTGACAACACAAGCAGAGCTCACAGGTTACTATGAGCTGCTGCCACGTGTGAGCGCAGTTGAAGGTATGGGTTCAGGGCCAGACTATATTGCAGGGTTTATTAGAGTGCTTAAACTACGCAGTAGGTTGCGAGGGACGCCATAGCGGGGAAGTCCAGGATTAGTTTTGACCACTTAGAATCCTTCAACAAGCCCGCAATTCACAAAACAAGCATTGTAGAAAGTTGAAAATAGTACATTCAGGTACAAGGCACTATAAGTAGCCAATTAAAATGAAAACATAAGAAGATATGGGCAAGCACAGCTAGCTACTGAGTCCCACGATCACTGTGATACAAAACTGCACGGACATTTAAAACATCACAGCTCACAGCACATCACAACAAAAAGGCGCAAAGCAATACAGTCAACCTCCCATTTTTCGGACTCCCTAGAGGCCGCGAAATCGGCCGAAAAATCGGGCACTCCGAAATGGTGAATGCAAGCCTTTAACTGCCGATGAGGGCTGAAATCGCCACAGGCACGTCCGAAAAAACATGGAAGGCCTACCAGTACATTTATGAGACACATCGGTAGCGCACCCAGGATCTCTGCCAGGGGGGGGGGGGGTTGACAGTTTGCCAATACCATCTAAACAGCACTAATTTCGATTTCTTCACGGGAAATTGAAAAAAAAAAATGCGCTTTTTACGAGTGTGCAGACGATTGCGCGCCTTGCATCTTAGTTGCAGTACTCAAATTCGTAAGGAAAGAAAAGGGGTTAAACAAAACCCCCGAATCTGTTGCTGTCTGCAATCATAGGAAATTGCTTATTTGAGCGTCGAAAAGACATGCTACAGGTCAGCAAGCGCTGGCATAAAGTGGTTTGTACGTCGAGAAGTAATCGGGTAATGACTGCAGTTTACAGGTCGTACGTACGGCACGCATAGGGTGATTGCTGCTGACCTCGAGGACGACGGTCGCATTTTGAGGGAGTCGAAGTGCAAGGCACCCGTGTGCCGTAAGGTGTCAGTGCGCGTTAAAGAACCCGAAGTGGTCGAAATTATTCCAGAGCCCCCAGCCCCTATAATCCTGATCCGGAGGGGAAAAAAAAAAAAAAAAAAAAACGCGTTTGAATCTATCGACGCAATGCGGACGGGGCCCGTAAAATCTCACAGGAGTAATGATGTGTGCTGATAAAATGTTGATTTCATGATAAAGACGTATTCCATGACGCTCGCAGAAAGCGCGCGATACCCGAGGCTGGCGATGCGCTCATTTCGGCTGCGCGCCTTCCCGCGCCTCGGTCAGCAGCGCCGCCCTGCGGCATCGGTGCGCTGGGGGGTCACGCTTGCGCCGCCGGTATTCACACCTCCCCTTCTAGCCACCCTACCTTTGATTAATGTGGTTTCGGACCTGCGGTCACAGCACAAAGTTCGGAAAATCGGACGGCGAAGGGTTCTTGCGTCTGAAATTGGAGACGTTCTTATACCTTGACTCTACGGGGTACATGGTGGTACCGCGAAGCCGTCCGAATTATCGGGCATGTCGGACATGGAGGCACCGCTTGGGAGCAGTTTCGACGCAATAATGCGTTTTGGAGCAGGATGGCGCAGGCAAAGCGCAATGACGCAGCGTGGCGTAAATGGGGCAACACTTCCACCCCTGGCACGGTAAAGTAGAGAACTAACACAGAGATCTCACTAAAGCTCCTAAACAAAGTTCAAATCTAACGCGAACTCGATTTATGCAAGAAAAATGGGCAAGGGTCTAATATGTGTTGCACCATCGCAGCCCGTTTCCTAAAATCAGCTTCGCAGCAGTACATCCGTGTTATACGGTAAATGATACAAACTCCATGAAGGCGGTTTTGGATTAGTATGCGACTGCACCACGCAGGCAACTTTCGGTTCACTGGTCGTGAAAAAAAAAAAAAAAAAAAGCCGCGCATTAGAATTGGGTAAATACCGTAATCAGTCATTGGTGAACTACGGTTAATGCTTGTAAATATTCCTAGGGCAGGCTGAAAATAGTTGACGGGAGAGGACGTGTCAACGCATTCACTGTCCCCTAAGCTCCGGCGAGTCAGACGCTACCACTAAAGCGGTGGCTATTGGGATGACCATAAGGGTCTGGTGCGTGCATTATGACTAGTCAAGTTCGAATTATGCGGTAAAAGCCAATTTTAGGATCGAAATAACGAAAGTTTGAGCTCATAGAAATGCATGGGCATTCGTTCGAGGTCGAATTAACAGAAAAATCTAATTAACTGTAGGAATATTAACGGAAGTCTGCTGTACCAGGTTACGTTGCAAAGCTGCGGAGATATACCACGGCTTCTTAACTTCTGAAGTTGACTGTAGAGTGTCAAGACTTTGTGGTGGTCGACGATCTGGCCTATATCCTACAAACTCATGTGATATTTTATTCCTGTTGGAATCTGCATGTACAGCAGCATCCTATGTGTTATGAACCCGAGGATATAGAGAGCATGCAGGTGGAGGTAACACGCAGGCGCACGACAATCGCGCGCGTTTTACGCTGCAAGAATCTTATTTTGAGGACCAGATGATCGTCACTTTGTCGGTTTACGCCAGAACCGCAAACCCTAATAAACGAGCTCGCATACCCGTAGCTATGGCGTTAGCGTGCACGAAACTTACGGCATTACAGACTGCAGACTGTAAAAGGGAGAGAGAGTGATTACGGAGAGGGAAAGGCGCTGTTTCCTGCAGCCACGTCTCAGTGCCTTGGGGAAGGGGAGGGGGACAGGAAAGAGTAGGTCGTCACGGCCGCAGCGGCAGGCAGACGGCGCATTTAAAGCTTAAACGCCAGCCCAGTGTACTCCAAGAACCTAAGAACGCGGTCACGTGCTTTACAGATAAGTATTATCACGAGCATCCAGCTCCGCCCGGACAGCAGGAGATAGCAGGAGTCGCGCTAGTTCGGTCAACACTCACCAGCGAACGGTGGTGAAGGCGGCAGTCAGCTGCGACGTCCACAGGACGCAGGGGACGTCGCCGACGCGAAAGTGGTACGCGCTCATCTCCAGCCGAGCCGCGAATTCGACCACGCCGCACTTGAACGCTTCCGCGCAGCGGGCGGAAGAACCGCAGTCGGCGAACAGGGCGAAACACATGATGGCCCAGCTGCTCGAAAGGTGTCGAACGAATGCGCGTCTGGCACACGTGCAAAGATTCTGAACAGCCTGCAGAATCGCACTGTGTCCCTTACGAACGTTGTTGAAGGCTGACGTGAAGGACAGAGAAGCTGGTATAGATGCACGAACCGATGTGAGGCTCCACTTCGAGAGAATGTGATCGCGTGTCGGCTATGTCATTTTCTCCGTTCATGCAGCACAAGTGGTAATTCCTGAACGCAGAAATATCGCATTAAGCTACCTTGACGATGATGTCTTCTCGTGGTCAGCAGATGACAGTCGGAAAGTATTCTAAGCACCATGGAGCATAGTGTGGGTACGGCTGCAAGGAACAATGCACACCTTAGAGATTAAAAGAGCACTTGCGTTCCATTCACGTGGCCATCAGCAAAACAATGGCAGTAATTCCGGGAGACTAATTTCTTCAAATCAGACGATTTCAATGACGTCCGCGACAACGAGTGCCCGCTGCGACTGGCGGACTCTTCAACATCGCTGGGTCTTCGGTCCAGGAAAAATCAGTGAGTTTTGCTGTTTGTCGAGAAACCGCATGCACGTGTAGGCCAGGCAGTTGCTACACAAGGAGCAATCAATAAGCCTTCCGGCTATTCTACAATTCCCGAAGGATCGTGAGATGACTACAGCCGCTCTCGAAAGTAAAGCCCCGATGTGACTAAGCAATACCAGGCTCAAGAACTGCAGGCTCGACTCCGGGAGCAGCGAGAAGAACTCTCGTCATTTGAGCGGAGCAGGAGACCACGGAACGCGCACATAGCAGCAGCGACGACCGCACAGCGTCGAGTGGTGACGCAAAAGTGAGCCGGGCCGGCGCATTACGAGCGCTACGCGTAGGACACCGCGTGGGAAGGTGCATGCGGGCTCCGGTGCGCCCACACGTCACGTCGGCCAGAGCCTTTCTGGGAACCCTGGCAGATAAATGGCCGCTCGACGATTTCCCGGAAAGCGATCAGTAGACGGAGGAATGCGAACAGGACTGTGGTGATCGCTGACAGCTATCGCAAAGTGCACGGTGCGCGCGATCAAACACACCGCAGAATCGCGTGACACGGTACACAAGTGCGTTCTGTAAACATCAATCAATTGATGAAGTTTAGTTCGCGGACCAAAGCTGCCGCTTTGGCCTATAATCACGCTACGGTATAGAGGGTTCCGGATTATTCCTTTTCTTTTATCTGGGGCTTTTTAGAAGACATAAATTAAACATACCAGAAATACATGAGGCTGGCAATCGAATCAATAGTGATCTCGTGGTCGCTTCTCGTAGCTGCTTCCTTTTTTTTTTTTTTTCGTGCGAAATGCAACGATGCGGTAATTATCAATCAGGTACGATATTAAAAAAATTAAATTATGGGGTTTTACGTGCAGAAACCAGTTCTAATTATGAGGCACGCCGTAGTGGAGGACTCCGGAAATTTGGACCACCTGGCGTTCTTTAACGTGCACCTAAATCTAAGTACACGGGTGTTTTCGCATTTCGCCCCCATCGAAATGCGGCCGCCGTGGCCGGGATCAGGTACGATATTGTTGATTACAACGCATATAAAAAACACGAATGATGTAACCATACCTGTTTACTATCGTATCAATAGTTTACGCTGATATTGAAGCTCCTGCACAATTTCTAACTGATTTAGACACACTTGTCACATATGTCGTTTACAGAGCGCTAATGAAGAAAACCCACATTAAATTATGTTTATGCCACACGAGCTTCCAGCTTAAGTTGTTACGTAGGCACGCACGCGCGCACATCTTCGCAGTTCTCGGCCCAAAGAAATGCCGGACGATAACGCATACATTCGTTTCGGTCGTGAATGTTTGCGCGCAAAAATAAAACGCACGGAACGACTAATCATACGGCCTGCGTAACTGTTTCTCGTGGCAAGACACCGTGCGCGCCATCGCCAGTTGCGAGCGCGCACCACGTGCGAGTGGTATAACGCCTTACGCGCCGCACGACAGCATTGCGTGGGCCGACTTTGTTAGGGATGCAAATAAGGCGTGTACACCAGCGTGGGCGAACACGAAGGAAGCGTGCAGTTGAAAGCGGCTGTGGCGACCAAATCCAGCTAAACGAGAAGGCAGTGGAAATCGGCAGTTTTCGCTTTCACGCACTGCAATTGTAAATGCGATGGCATGAAACCAAATAAATGTCCCGCGAAAATTGCCAGGCAAGCTCGTAAACCACGAGAAACCGAAAGTGCACTACAGAGATGAGGCCCAACGTTTTCACCAAGTGATAAATGGACGGCCGGGTGCGCAATACGAACGGAGAAAGAATGGAGGGGGCTGTGAAAACAAAATAAGGCGGTCATTGACATAGTTAATGAGTAATAATAAAGTTGTAAACATAAACAATAATAGCACTTCCAGAGAAATATACAGCGATCCGTTCCAAGTGCATAAAATGGCGTCTCGTTTTTCGTAGAGTTTTCCAAGTTCTATCGTTCAACACTGGTTGCGTGGCACCTTTGGCCGTTCTGCATACGTGTAGCTGAACGCCTTTAAAACGAATTGCTTGGGGCCTCCGGAATCCATCGTCATACGGGTCACTTCGCTGCAAAGGCCGCGCACCGTATAGCTCACAATATAACCGGGACAGAATTATTCCTGCGTTATGCAGGTCATTTCGTTGTGGAGCAGCTCGACTGTACATGAGACGTTAATCGCTTCCAAATAAACTTAGGTGCAAGTTCATAGTCAGTTGGCAAACCGAAATCATTTATTCCTGAAAAAAAAAAAAAAAAAGCATCAGCTTCGATGATCTGCAGCAACTTAACGGCGATGGGCGCGCGCCGCCGTGCACACACGGGCGACGCTTTCACAAAGAGCGAAGCGTAGACGGCAGCAATAGTTGGGCAAACCCTGCGCCATTTGAAGCGAGTGTATTCCGCTCGCACGACCCGTGTCCAAACACAGCAAGCTCATTTAGAGGCCGCACGCGATGGCAAAAACACGAAACGCAGCTGACACTTCAAAGAAGAGCAAATGTTGGCGTGCGCAGAAGGAGGCAGCTGCGAACGAACAAAAGGCGAGACCACCGAGCAGAGCGATAACAATAAAGATGGAAGGGGGTTATGAAATATGCGGCTCTGTCTGGCCGTGTCGCAACCCTTTCTCGGCTCTTCCCGCGAAAGCCCACGTATATAGGGGGGGACGTTGCCGGCAGCAGCGGCAGCATGCGATCGTTTTTTCCATGTATATGCGGGTCGTCGTCTTCCCCAGTTCCTAGAGAACGTTCGCGATTTTATTGATACTGTTGTTATTCGCTTACTCGATTCGTTTTTTTTTTTTTTTTTTCTTTACGGAGAGTGCAGCGAACATACAGATAATGACTTCCTGCGCAGGGTGTGTTGGCGGAGACCAAGTTCCCGAAAAGTGTGCTGCAATATGGCCGCGCGTCATATACGGAGAGGCTGAATATCTCGTGTCGTCAAAGACAGTCATGGAGCGTCATTAGACGGGAGACCTTGCTCCGCCTGTCGGCATTATCATAAATAAATGCTCTGGCAACGTTACCGGAGAGTGCATCCGGATAGGTATAGAAACTAGTCGGACTATGGTTTGCAAGAACGCATTATTAAAATAGGCAGAAAGCCACGCGTGTTTCGTCTTCCCTTTGTGCGCTTGGCGTCTTCTTGCGGTGTTTTAGTCGCGTGAATGACTCACGCGAACCTGTTAGAAACGTGAAATAAGAGCCTGCACAAGTGCTACAGCGCTGCTACTAGTATACTGTGGCGTCCGTACGCAGATAAGACCCGATAGCTGTCAAACGGTGTTGGTTGTTATCCATAATGTTAAGCTTTCTTTGTTAATGTGTTCCCGAAAAAAAAAATCAACGGAATCTTTCCCTTTCTTTCTTTCACGTCTTTAACTATCGTGACGCCACTTAACATGTATGAACAGCGCCAATACCGAAAGAAAGATTGATTCAGTTTGCTTACGTTTCGGCTGCAGGGACCCAACAGAACCCACGTTATGCCTGCGAATGTCTAATTAACTTATCTAGTCCCCTGCCACCCCCTATCTGTCATCCTGCCATTATAGCAGACTACTGGATCCCTATTTTATACATTGCATGACGTGTCTTGCTCCATTCTGCTGTGCTGCCTCTTAATCTTCACTGGATTGTCATCTACACACTCGCCTACGATGTGCAATGCAGATTACAACATTTCCATCGCTTAACGTTTTCACTGCTAATAGCTGGTTAAGCAGTCTTTTCCAGCGTATTTGTTAGCATTCGAGCTTCGGCGTCATAGGTTTGCACTAATAGAGTATAGCGGTTATACTATACGTTTATGTTTAAACGTAACGGTAAGCTGCCATTCTTGACTTATGATTGTCAAATGTGCGTCAATGCGCGCGCCGAGCCGCGACGAGCCATGCAGAAGCAACGGAAAAACAATCAAGAAATAAACTGTGCGGGTCGCCGTGAAACCATCGCGCGAGGCAAGTCGACAAGGAAGAGAAACTCGAGAAAGCTTTTGAGAGAACGGCTAGTGGCTCAATAAATACTGTACGCCTTTAATGCGCGCAGCCGCACCAGGCATTAGTGTACTGACTTATAATGGCTTAGTATCGGTACACACTTAGTACAGGCGTAGCCCTATAGTACGGGCTCAGTTCGGAAGAATCAGGAACGCATGGCGCTCAAGAAGGTCACGGGAGAGTCCACGGGAGAAGGCAATAAACAGCAAAACCCTTGCCTCGCCGCTGCAGACAAACGACGTCCAGCCTTCCAGCCACGAGGCTTCCTCAAAAGGCCCTTTAAAGACCGGAAACGGCATCGCTTTAAACACTGCACTATCTGTCCTAACGTAAGACTCATTGTTGCTAGTTGGGCAAAAAGAAAACGTAAGGCAAGCGAGCAACGAAGCCCTGGCAATAACAAAGCGTTTCGCAACGCACGCACTGCCGCAACTGAAGGATACGGGGTCCTTTGCTCAAGCAGTCCATTCGTCATGCACCGTTAGCCTTGTACACTGCCACGCAGCGCCTCGGGGAGCACAGTCCCGTGCAGTGCGCTACAAAGCGTCGCATCTCTGCTCGACCAACAGAAAAGGAAAGGCAGAACGCCGCCAAACAATGAGTCTTTCCGCTGCCAGCGCGCCGGAAGTACACCTACAAGTTAAGTCGGGGCCGTCTGCCGTCCAACGTTAAATGAATTTTCTGCGACGCAAGCTGCATCTACGCGTACCCAGCAAACTCGCGGCTATGCGGGCCAGCGTCATAAATATAGCCTAAATAGCGGCTATATAGTCTAAAGTACGTGCAATTTTCCCGCTATTACACTTTATGCAAGAAGCTTTTCGCCGCAGTTCTCACATTCGCCCAATCCCAAGGCGCCTCAACGTGCAACAGGGCGAGAAACCAATTTACAGCAAAATCTGACAGCGACTGTGGGACAATTATCCGGCAAGTTGCTAATGAAGTTTCTTCCCCGTGCTGTTTGGCGAACGCAGCGCAGTTAAGTCGCAATGTGCCAACACTGTAAAGAGGGAGAAATGGTAGGTTGACACACGTAGGGCGGTGTTAGCGGTTAATGTAGCTCTTGAAGCGCCACGAAGCGGTCTCTATGAGTGCAGTGAACCCCACTGCACTCACAGTGCAGTCATGTCATAGTGCAGTCATAGTGCAGTCATGCAGTATGCACTCATACTGCACTCATAGTGCAGTGGACCCCACGTGCGGGGGACCGGGAGCCTGCGTGCTCCAAACTCTTCAGTCTCTATAACAAAGTTTTTATGATGATGATGATGATGATGATGATGATGATGATGATGATGATGATGTCTCTATTATACAGAACAGTGACTGTAGCCACTGTTCTATATAATAGAGTTTTCGAACAGTGGTTATTGTTCGAAAAGGCGCCTGCGTGACAATGACCATTAGCTTTTTGCGGTTAGCGCGAGTTCCTTCGAGCAACACGATAGGGTCAGTTGGTAAAGCATGATGCGTATAAGGTATTTACAACACACAAGAAGACAATATACGAGCGCAGAGGTGCACAATTATAACATACCGCTGTGAGTACAGCGTCGCTGGAAAGTGACCATAGCGCAGGCGCAGGTTGAAGTGAGCAGTGTAAGTCGTCTATTGATATCGACAAACTGTGTATAAAGCGAAATGTGGAGGAACTTGCGAAAACCACGAACACAACAGATGACAGGATGCGCTTCGAAAGTTACCTCGAATGAGAATAAACAAATGTCTGCAATCTTATCGGGGACTAAGTGAAGAGGACGCAGATGAAAAAAGTACATTTCACAAGTTTATATTACTTCCTGGCGGGAAATGTAGATAGACGTGGAAGCGAGCTTTCATGACTGAAACGATTGACGAAATCTACTAATCAAAAACTGCAAAGCTTCATAAGGAGCGTTGCCACATTGTAGCATTTCGCATTCTTTTTATCACGCTAGACACGTTGGGCCGAATTCGGGCGCGGGAATACAATATTTTGAATCGTGAGCAAATGAAATTCCCTTGCATATCCCTTGCATAACCTTCGCTCTTTTATCTTAAAGTGACTCATAAAACAGTCGCGCGTAGTCTATCGATAGCTGCCTGCATTATAATTGATCATCTGCGCAGGCACCTATGTATAACACTGTAGCCACAGGTGAGGACGTTTAGCTATACCGGGTGCAGGCGGACATTAATTGCACAGCAATTTGAAATGCATAACCGACTAATTAACAAAAATTCACCAATTCAGTTTTTAACTAATTACCTAATGGCCCATATTGCAATTTACAAATTCTAGCTGTGGAGTTCGCAAGGCGGATCCACTTGGAACGAATTCTCAAGATAACACCAAGTTCGAGATATTCATTCGCGAACTTAGCGGAGAAATGCATTGGCGTTCCAGTTACTTTGGTGCTTCAATGCATAAAACGAAGTTTTCTTAAGAAGACCAAACTAAAAAAAATAGCGAAATCATACATGCCTGCTTAGTCACCGCTATTTAAAGTAAAGAGCACCGCTTCCTTACAAAATGTGAGGATGCCCTCGTTTACAAACGTTACCGTGCTCAAAGTATAGATTGCTGTCCCCTAGCTGTTAGCGCAATCCAATGTTGTCACGGTAGCACTACAGAATCGAGCGCCATACGGCGGGCGTCTTCTTTCTCATTAGCGCGGAGAGTCGCGCGCCACGCAAACGAGTTCCGCCGCTCGGGAAGCGCTCCGAGCGCTCCGGAAAAAAGAAAAAAAAAAAAAAAAAAAGAGAAAAAAAGAAACCGCGGAGAGGAATAACTGGGCAGTGAAAGCGAAGTCGCCGACGTTGTCGGCATATACGGAAGCTCGTGCGGTGTGATGCGAGTGCCCACAAGGCGGCTCTGCCGGCGACGGAGCTGGCACCGCTGCACCAACGCGAGAAGCGTGCATAATTACCATGCGGTATAGGCGCACGGGGCGGGGCGTGTCCGATCGCCAGATGGAAGGGATCCAGCACATTTCGTTACTCGATCACGTATAGAGCGCCGTTATGACATCGGGTAGGTACAGGTAGGTCTTTC
Organism: Dermacentor silvarum; assembly: GCF_013339745.2. Lineage (NCBI taxonomy): Eukaryota > Metazoa > Arthropoda > Arachnida > Ixodida > Ixodidae > Dermacentor > Dermacentor silvarum. The sequence goes on along the minus strand of NC_051156.1, from coordinate 107,591,465 downwards.
CACCACCGTATTCTAGAGTTAAATGGATCCGGTAAATCAGCTTACATGTCCATAAATAATGAGAGTTGAGCGACACACACACACACACACACACACACACACACACACACACACACACACACACACACACACACACACACACACAACGAAAAATGCGCCCACAAATATACAGGTTCCGGTAAAAAGTCCGGTGGCCCAAGTCTGCTGGGCTCCTCTGACGGCTTTCCTCTGGATACATTCGCTCGCCTTCGTGCTGCCCCTACACACAGACGAAATCTTCACACAGACGAAACGCACTGACACGCGAATGCGAAGTTATTTACACAGCCTTGCCGGGAATGATAACACAGAAGCGCATTTGCTGCGAGCAACACTGAGGCTGCACTGAGAGAAAACGTGCATTGGTGTCTGGCGAAAGATAGACAACGGAAAAACAGCCAAAGAAACGGACGACGGCGTGAGTGCGGGAACGCCTCGATGAATGAAGCGCGGATGATCCCGACGCACCCCTGGATACGGAGCTGTCAACATCGAATTCAAGCAAGAGATTCCCTCGTGGTTTCCGTGCGACATCAAAGAACCTGCATCGGTCATAAAAGCACGTTATAATGACTATCCGAAAACATTGCGAACTCGCAAACGCGAAAGCACATCCAGGCTTCTGCCCGCTCTCGCCCCCCCCCCCCCCCCTTTTTTTTTTTTTCTGCTCATGGTAGAAGAAGCGGGTGGTCGGTGAACGGCGTATGACGGCCAGCAAGGGAACTTGCCCGCAGCTGACTCTCGCTCGCCGTATTGCATGTATATACAAGTTTCTACTTGTTACCTTTCTGCCGTCCGTATACGCCACGCTGTCCGAACCAGTCTTGCACCAATTAAGAGAAAGAAAATACCGAGAGTATACGCCACCAATACGGTTCGCTCCGGTTTGCACCACAATCTCGACTTAAAACGCCGTAATCAGAGCTGTAAGTACCTCTTTACTCAGACCGTACATCCGCACTCCCTCCCCCCCCCTTCCCTCTCCTCCCTTTACGGCCGCTCTCTTCGCGTAACTTCCAAGAGGAAACAGGAAACGTCATCGACTCGCTCTTCCCTCCTCCTCGTCCCCACCACCGGTCAGGCGGGGCCCCGGGGCTTCTGGCGTCTTCGCAGTGGCTCCGGTCAAGGCTTCCGGGCACTGACTCACAAGCCGGCTATGAGGCGGTCCGGCCAGGCACGCCGGGGATAACCGCCGTGCAAGTACGGGCACGTCCCCCGCGGCGCGCTCGCTCGCGGAACGAAATATACATGTACGAAGCAAAAATGCAGAGAAACGCCGCGCACAACGACCGTGGATCACGACAGCGCAAAAACAGCCAGCCACATGGGTGCCCCCCTCCGAACACGAGAGGCGCGCGACGGAGTGATGGCACGGTGCTCGTCGGCGCCTGCCACACGACGCATGGGCGGCGGAAGAAGCGCTTCCCGCAGTTGGCCGTCCTCGCCCCCCACCCCGAGACCCCGCTACGGCGACAACAACAACATCCGTGCGCGTCCTGGGCAACATACGGCGAGGCGGGGAGAAGCCCCGACGGTTCGCGGAAGGTTGCTGAACTGAAGCAGGGCCACACAACGACCCATCGCATGCAGAGGGCTCGGATGAGTCGCCGCGCGTTTGCAGACCTTCATCCCGACAGCCATTAGGTCTTGAGGGGAATCCCTTACGCCAACAGATGACTATACGCAGAAGGAATGGCAGAAACGACGCCAGAGCATTCGCATCAACCCTTTACGGCATTGCTCAACTATGACTGCTGCGCACAATGGCAGAACTCGCGTGGAACATCGTGCGTCAGTATATGTCGTGGGAGTCTGGCTTCCATATGGCCCGGCGATCTCCTATAGAGACAGTGGAAATGGTATCCGCATAGGCGGAGAGCCAGAAGGTCTCCTTACTGCCACGCAAACACCGGAGCGAATACACCCAACGTGCGCCCGAACAGCGTCACCGCAGGGATGCACGAGGAGAACCAACAACGAAGAAACATCAACAAAGAGGACGACACAGCTTCAACGCCTCGCTTTCTTTCGGTAACGTTTGCATGGCGGCGTTCGTGAGTATGTGCACATGCGTTCTTTCCGTCGACACGGACAAGAACAAGGGAAGCGGGAGGACAGGCGCTGTACCATTGCTTCTTTCGTTCTCGTCTGTGAAGCTACACCAACTCGCCCAAATGCAAGTTCAGAAAAATTATCGTTCCGTCTCAAGCACGAAGTCATCAAACATCTTAAAGAGGCACGAACTTTCCCACATCCACTCTGTCATGAATGCACGAGGCGAGTAAGACGCAACAATAATCTTATCGAATCTCGCGTTTTGATAGATTACTACTCATTACTACAGTCTGCGTCGCCTCGTGAGCGAGAAATATGATCCCCTGGGGGTTTGAAATCGGCCACCTTTATCATGCCGCAATACTCAAAAGACGGTACGCGTTTGCTGCCGGGTTGTTCTATTTTCTTTCTTTTTTTATGCAGGCACGCAGTACAGCTTTAAGGCTACAGCCCCCGTAGAGAGCCGGCTGAATACGTGCTGCCGTGTACACTGCACACCCCTTGAATCACCGAACCGGTAGCCCGCCGCCGCCGACGACGGGCCCCCGCACAGAAGGGCCCGTACTCGGACACCCGTGCAACGGGTCAGCGAATTGATTTCAGCGCTCGGCACGAGGCGACCACACCCTCGACGCAAGTGGCGCCAGCCAGCGCAGAGTACGAGGGGAAAAGAAGATGAGAACAATAAAAGAACCCGATCCTCCGCGCCGATTGTGCATAATTGATGGTAGCGGTACGTCGGGAGCGCGTGTTACGCGCTGCTTCTGGGCTCACGCCACGCGCACTGCGGTACACTGTCGTGCGCCACACCTACACACAGCACATCGGATCACGCAACAGATACGCATCGCATCCTGTCCTTATAACAGCGGCGTTAACCGCGGGTCTACAGTCAGCGAGGGTGGAGCTCTTGTCAAGCCAACTCAGCGGCCAACCACACCGACCTTCCGCGGTGGTCTACTGTGGAGCAACTGCCGTTGGTACTTGTCAGTGATCTGAGCGCATTACAATCATGACGAAAGGTTGGTCTGCTGCGTGATCCCAATTCAAGAGTACGCCTCCGCGGAGAGCTCTGCGTGTAGTGTTTACATGAACACTCTCGCCCAGGAAGTGCAGTGTCTAAGAGCCCCATTACCCGCTAATGATCGAGTGAGCTGTACGCGTACTGACCGCAAAATGCCGTCTCCGTGGCGCAAAGGACGAAATATTGCCAACGTCTCCTGCGCCACGCTTGCGGCCTCAATCGAAAACGGTGATTAGCCACGCCGCCGTGCCGCACACCGCGACAGGCCCACGTCTCCACGGCGCTGCCTGGGTATATAGTATGTACCACGTTTCGTTTATGCTTTCTCGAGACAAGAGACAGCGCAGCAATCCCGGCGAGAACGCAACTCGAGGAACAGCCGGACCCGCGGGGTGGCGAAATATCCTCGGAAATCCTATCCAGTGTTTTATGACGCGGCCCCAAACGCGCGGGCCGCGCCGCACCGCACAGCGTGTATACGCAGATTCATCGCACACCTTGTAAGCAAGCGTATAATGTCTTTTTTTCTGCAGCACGGTACAACGGGTGTATGCGCAAGCGTCAGGAGGACGCGCATATACACGGGCCCACAAAGGCGCATTCGTCTCTTCGACTCGGTCGCTCGCGTGCCGAACAAAGATCGTTCGTCCTTGGACACTCGCAGGGGCTGAAGCCAGGACACGAGCAACAACGGGTCGTATACCCTCGAGGGCTCGTCGCGCGACGGACGAGACACTGCCGCTTCGCGACGGCGCACACAAAGGCGGCAAATTATTATTATTATTTTTTCTGCGGCTGTTAGTTGGGGCGTCGTCGCACTGCGCGACAGCGAGGCCTGTGTGCGCGTGTCCTCTCTTCCAGTCGAGGAGAAGAAAGCTGAGGTCGCAGCGCGCTCCGTTGCGACACGACGCCGCAGATGTCACGAGGGTCAAGCCGTCTCGTTTACAAAACGTTCAGGAAGAGAGAAATCACGTGAGCGCAGGTTACTCGTAGAAAGAAGCACCATGACGACGAGAAATCTGCTCTTACGTCATACACATGATCTTTGAGGGATATCGAAAAAAATGACGCGTCAATTTGAATCGTCCGCGCTTCTCGGAGAGGAGGGGCGACCAAAATCTAATGAAGTATTTCCTTAAGACTCAATTTGCATTCATTGGGCGGCGGGTGGTTATTTGTGGAGAAAACGAAAAGCGTAATTTCCCGATAAGAACTTCGCGCCCAAACCGCAGCGAGTAAAAAAATTAAAATACGTTTTTTTTTTTTCTTTCGATGCTTATAGTTACACCCGTACAAACACGTAACACGATCCTTGCGGTTCTCTCGGGAAGCCATTTTTCGGTGGGACATTCAGCGTTGGCGCCTCTTGCTCATACGGTCGAACGGCTTCGTTGCCCCTTCAATGCCCACACGGAAGCCCCCGCAAAACCAAACGCCGCGACGGACTCGGTGCCAGCTTGGCGGAAAGCGCCGGGGTAGACCAATGCATAATGCGCGGCCATAAAGCCGCCGCTTCTCCCCTCGAAGGACATCATCCTTGAAGCCAACATTTATTACTAGCATCTGCAACTTCAGTGCGGATTCGAAACGACCTGCTTCGCGCGGTAAACGGCATCCGCTGAGCGTCGCTATACGCTTCGCGGCCCGAACTGTGAACGGCAAGGCGAAGGCCCCCCCGCACCGCGCCAGGTGCTTATTACGAGACACAGCGCGCGAGGCCCAATCTTGGCGCGGCGGCTGCGTCTTGTCAAGCAGGGCGCCCGCTCGTCAGGTGCGCGCAATCGACGAGGAGGAAGAGGAGGAAACCCTTGAAGAGAGGTCCTTGTGCGAAATGAGGGGGGCTGGAGTCTCGGGTGGAGGAGAGAGGGCTTGAGCGTAGACGAGACGAGGCAGAAGGTCAGCGGGCGCCGTCTTCCCGGGTTCTCGAGGAAAACCGGGCCGACAGAACACCGTTTACCCCAGCCAGCGTGATCGACTATCTGCACACACGCTTCGCCTATGGCTTCGTCACTATACGGCCAGCTCCACAACAAGGCGGCTGCTGTTTGCGAAAAATGTGTCGAGCGAGAGAGAGCAAATGCAGCGTCCACTTTTTTTTTTTTTTTTTGCTGACGGTAATGGCCAGTTCTCAACAAAATCCACGACTGTTGAAGTTGGAGGCCAGCCTTATCGCGTGCCGCGATATGGCAAGCGTCGACCTGCCGACGTCGTTACCACGAACATGCTTCGACACGGCGAAATGGACACAAGGTGTCGAAATGGCCCTGAGCCCTGCGAATGTCCAAAGTACTCCAGTAGAGGTTTGCCAAGCTGAAAAAAAAAAAAAGAAAAGAAACATCCGATCCTATTTGTAGTATAGTTTCGAACGGTAAATACGATGTGCGACACTCGTACCTGCTCTTGACGTCTTCGGCATCATTACGTTGAAGAGCACTGGGCCACCGTCATCTATACCCAGCTCCGCAAGAGCGGTGCTCTTCTCGACTCGAAACCACAGGGACAAGGAGGGAAAATCAAACAACGCAGCAGCTGATAAACACGAGGGCGTAAGGTTCAGTCGCCTGAGAGAAGGCGCTGCCTCTGTTTCCCCGCTTCGCAGGCGCGACAAGCGAGAAGCCGCCGCGCAGGGCAGACGACAGCAGCTAGACTAGTCGCTGCGTGGGGCGCGTGATTCATTCGCCCCTGGGCCGAACCGACGTCGACAGCACAAAAAAATAACGAGACGAGAAAGGCAGGGCAGGACATGCCGCCGAAACAATGGGCGGCCCCTGTGCTCGCGTCGCCGGAAGGCCCTTGGCACAGCGCCCCGGGAGTCGACGAACACGGGACCGTGGAGCATGCGAGGACATTCCGATTAGCTCGAAACGAGGAAGCGCACGAAAGAATGACGCGCACAAGAACTACGGTAGGAGGAGGAGACGACCGAAGCGCCGAGCAGGCGAAATACGTGCACGCGGCGGCTCCGGCATCAGCAGCGCGATTCTTGTTGAAAAACAAGCGCTCGTGGCGTCCATTCTTCTTCTCCGGCCATGTTGTTTTGGCGCTACGTTCAGAGTACCAGCGAGAAGAATGGAGCTGCTCGGGTTTTGGAAAATAGACGGCCGGCGCTCGTAACTGTCTGTCAGTGTGATTGCGCCAATGGCGTAACGCAGAGTATTGAAAGATTGAAGGTAGAAAGAGGCGGGAGGGATGTGGACAGAATATATATAGGGAAGTGAGACGTATATCTCATCCCAGGCAACGGCTGGAAGGTAGTTCGCAGCAAATGAGCAGTGAGCGAAAGTTCAGAGGCGGTCGCGTGCTTGGTCGCCAACTAACGTTTCACCTATAACTCCGGAACTCCGTGCACGGGGTAATGCCAAACAATTCTCGAATTCCGGAAGAGTTACCAACAGCCAGCACGTTCGGGAGCTTCGCTCACAGCACATAGAGAGGCACCTGTGCTGTGCACTGGGCAAAGAAAGAAAAGAGAAGTCACGCCCATGTGAACGAATAACGCCCGAGTCAGGACCCCGACGAGTTGACGAGGCGAGACAATTCGGCGCACCGCATCAATACGGCGTGTCTTGTGTCACTCAAGTTTGGCCCTATAAATGAAGACGAAACTGACGTTCAAAGGAGTCGTATAGTGCAGTAGTGCATGCAGTCGTGCTCAGGACGTACGATTTCTCTCCCATCCCTTTCTGTCGGCCAAGTCATAAATAATTAACGTTGTTCCGCAGATGCTTCCGTCAACACCTTTTCGTCGCTTGAAGCCCACTGGCGACGCGACGCGCATGACAACGGACGTCAAGCGTTGCCACGCGTTGCGCGAGTACTTTTCGTCACCTGTCACGGGTGAGCAAGGGGCTCATGCGCGTGGGGAACGGCGGGCTGACTTGGGCGCATAGATACACACTGATATGACAACGCGAAGAGAGAGAGTGGAGAAGAAAAAGAAAACGTTCCCGTGCGTACCGATGTCGGCGTCACAGCTATAGCCTTTTCGTATTCTCTTTAAGGAGTGGCGCAGTAGGTGACATCGAAGGTTTCGCTCAGAGGTGACGCAGTAGTGTCCCACTGAAAGCACGGCGGGAGGGTGTTCGAAAATGTCATCGCTACTGGCTTCGCATACACTGTTATTCTCTCTGTGCAGCGAAGCAGGCCGAGTCGCAGTATACGCTAACTGCGCAAATACAGTCCCGAGGTACCATGCACGTGGCCGTGACGAACACGAGACCGAAGCTAGCGTGTGGGCATGTGTGTGTGTGCGTTGTGCGTTCACGCTCGTGCAGTTTTGTGTCCGAGAGAGCGAGAGAAAGGGGAAATGAATGACGCGGGAAAGAGTGCTACCGTGGAGGGGAAAGGAAGGGCCTCGCAGTTTTGTCAAGCAGCCAGCGCGTGTCGTTGCCTCAGTAGCCGGCGCGCAAAAGGTGCGCGCTGGCTGGAGTCGGCGGTCAAGAGCGCACAACTACACCCAGGAGGAGCGCGCATGGTGCAGTCACGTGAAACATATTTCAGTTGTATTTCCGGGCCAGGCGCCGGCGCCTCCACGTGATACAACACCCGACGAAGCAGCATTCTCGGTTCAGTAGCGTCTCGTACGGTTGCCGCCTAAGGCTCGGACCCCGTGGAACGCGTTTCGGCCGCGATTACAACTCAGGCGCGCAGTGGCGGAAAACGGACGCAGCAACTTCGAAAGAACGGCGGACAAAGAGAAAAATCACAACCGCGATCGTCGTGCTCGCGTTCTGCGAAGAACACAAGAGGGCGGCAGGCGCGCGGCTGTAGAGGGAAGGCGCGACCTTGTCTACACGGTACTGGCACCCAGCAACTCCGCGGCCCGCCGACCCAGTGGCACACGCGACGAGCGAAACAGTCACGCTCCGGGCCGCTAAGCTCGCCGCGTCCCTTTGTCCTGTCGGCTGCGCCAGCAAACGAAAAAAAAAAAAGAGAGAGAGAGACGTACGTGCGGCGGCACATTCTCCGCCACAATGCGACCGCAAATTAATGGCCCGTTCGCCGCTTTGTCGTCCGTGTCCCGTCACGGCCACGCGATTTCGCGAGGACAGCGCGCAGCGAAAGGCTACGTGCCGCTGCTTGGTGCAAGTCGCTGACCGCACCTCAACACCCCAAGCAGGGAGACCTCCCCGGCTGAAGTTCGGTAAACAAGACGTTTGGCCTTTTCCTGTGACCGTCGGAAAACGTCCGCGCATACTGACGTACACGAAAGCTGCGAAAGAACTTGGTAGACATCGCATGTACCATGCAATTAGAAAGTGAACAATGCGCTCGAGCACGAGGGCTATGCTCGGCCTTTTTTATCCTTACAGTGCAAAACGTATCATTTTTTATTGATTTAAGCGCAGGAAGCTTAACGCAAAACCCATAGTAGTACGTTTAACATATGCTCAAGCGGTTCCATTTGTGGAGAGCTCAGCAAACCAATAATTATTATTTAATATACCAATTAATGCGACTCAAATAACACTTCATTTTCTTGCACGAATTTGCTCTCCATGGCCCGAAATAAAGGTGGACACGTTCTTTCTTTGGTGCGGAATGGCGTTTGGGCTTTGCGGGGCTTTACTCTAGGCCGGTGCTTAGGCCCCCAACTATTTGAGCAATCAATCTCATCTGTACGGAATACAGCCTCAATTTATCGCTTTGCACAAGTGGAGGGGGTAAAGTTGGCCCGGTGGACGTCCGGGCCAACTTTACTGCCTATCTTTCAGTTTCTCCAACCTGCTAGCCTATAGGTGACCATGCCAGTCGAAGCGAGACTTCAATGCAGTACGTATAGGTGCGGTCACCGAGTTGGCACTGCAGCATGGCGCCAGCGGGCCGCAACGGTGCGCCGACTCCAGCGCAAAGGAGCGCTGACGTACGACGTCACAGACAGCGCTGATCGAGGCAGAAACTAACAATGGTATAAAGCAGCATTGAACCGAGTGGCATGCATTCACGTCGCTCCGCAGATTCATTACGTCCGAGTACCGAAGCGCACGAACACATAACGGGCAGCGACCGTCGCGTCCGGAGAACACCGCCTCGAGTATAGCAACCGTTCAAGAACAAACGAGAGCATTAGCAGGCGTTAGCGACTGCCATGACTCGGAAGTGCTAACGCTTCACAGCGCGTATTTTTCTCCGACACTCGTGAGACTCAGAAATGAACGCAGTTTACCTCGATTCCTTCTGTAGACAGGGGTAAGCCCGTTGGTAACAATCTAGTTTCTCTATATAAACCGTCAATAGAGGCAGACGTAAAAATAGCCGACGGAGCGAAAATTCTGCACGGTACACAACCATGTGCGAAATTACAGAGCCGACGAGAAGTTGATCCATGACGCGACGATGGCAAGCGTGACGTGGCAACGACGGCGAGCGTCGAGTGGGAGCAATACAGCGGCCTCCTTTTACCGTCATTTTCCTAGCGAGCAATACGAGAGCTACATCGTGCAATAACTGCAAGCAGTTATGCACGCATGCCGCAGATTGGCCGAGCAGCTAGCCAAGTAACGCGCGAACACGAGCTCGAACAAAAAAGCGCACCGTTTGCACAATGTAATAACTGCTAATGCATTTATGCACGGTGATACCGCACTCGGAAGATCGATCGGCGCACCTGTAGTCAAGGTGCATCGCGTCGGGCGCCCCTCGTCGACTTCAGTCCCATCGAAGCGCAGCTATAGTTGCGTAAAGGCACATAAAATAGAAGCAGCAACGTCGGCCACGGAGCTCTGGCGACAGGGACCCATAAGTTCAAGGCAAGCGGCTTATATCGTTCCGCAAAGAAAGGAAAAAGCGAGACGAGGCCGCCAGCCAAGCCGCACCGTGTATGACGACCACTTAGAGAAGGCGTGCGCGCACCGAGGCTGGCTCATTTACATAAGAGACGCGCCTCGCAAACTGGAAACCGGAGAAGGACATCCCGCGAAGCGCCGCCGCATTTTATAGTTACGGCTGGCTGCGGCGACGGCCGCGTCTCCCTTCACGACACAGCTCAGGGATTACAGTCAACCACACAGTATACCGAAGCAGCATACGCTTTTCCCACCGTCGAGGCACACAAAGTGCAAGTTCGGTGAACCGCCGCGAGACGCTACATACCGGTGGCATCGAAAAACCGGACCGTGTGTACTTTTCGGGCACTGATTTATGTGGGACAGGTTTTTTTTTTTTTTTTTTTTTTTTTTTTTTTCCGAGTCGCAAATCCCCGCACTCCTTCAACCGCGCGTTTTCGCTGTCACGTCTATCCAGAAGCCATGGCTGCTGTCGCGTTAGTTCACGGTGCATTTAATATTAAAAGCAGCCACCACAGCATGAGAACGGGTCACGCGATCAACTCTTCGCGTTGCGAGCGAAATGAACGCCAACCCTTTCAACAGTTTAACGCGAACCGTATGCGTGAAATTTACTTTCTTTCGTTTTTCTTTTTTATGCCTCGTTAAGCGTTTGCGTAAAAATCAGAACGAAATAGGAATAAGAGCAGGCGGCTCCTAAGCAGCATTCTTGGAATTAGAGAGAGAGAGAGAGAAGACTGGAAAGGGAACGCAAACAGCCCCCCACAACCACCACCAAGAAATCCAATCGCGCGCAGATGAAGGAGAGCCGGCTCGAAGAACAGGTAAACACGCGCGCAGCAGTCTGTCGCGCGCGCGGTGCGGACTCGAGCGCGTGGACTACGTATGGTGGGGAAACGGGCGCGGGTTTTACGCGCTGAGTCTTTCGTCGCTATTTTGCGACAGGCAACAACAATACACAGACCCCCGTCGCGGGTGCAGTTGTTTCAAAACGAAGAACCGGAGCGCATGCAGTATGTTGCAACGCTCGCTCGCGAATACTGCATGGTCGCTCTCGGGGCGAGCATTTATGCTAGGCCCTCTCGCGCAATGAACAAAAAAAGAAATAAAAAGATCGCAAGTATATAAACAAACACGTGGGAAGGTAGTCTTCACGACCAGCAACGAACAGCGCAACGTGGAATTGCACAAGGAGGGTCAGCCGTGTAAAGCTCTGCGGCACGTCGTCCGTCAAGGGCGTCTGCGCACGCGATGCCAAAAAAATCTAATTATTAATTCGTTCTGCATTAACGATTCCGAGCGCGTATATCTCGCCCACAATGGGCGGAGAAGAGCTGCTCGCGGGGATGAATACGCAACTACTCCTACACATGTGAACATTCTTTTATTATGCAAACATTATTTAATCAACCTTACCACACGTGTCTTAAGGCGAGCAGTTAAAATGTTGACAGGCGCATTTTGGTTGCGCTAAACTACGTACGTGCCTTATAACGTCTAAACAGAGTCGCCTTCAAATCTCCACTACCTTGTGTCGATAATTTTCTTTTCCCATCTCGGCTGCAACACTTGGCGCAAGTATTTACAGTCGGCAACGAAGGTTTAAAGGCTAACAATGCTGAAAGTTCTTTAAGAAATTGCAATTTCTTGCTGATGCCGTGGTGCTCGCTTCTTTTGCTCCCGACTGTATACACATGTCGAACACGGAACTCTGCAAGTATTCAAATCATGCCAATTAGCGCAAGATGTCGCCGCTGTGGCTCACTGCTGTTCCGAAGCGACGGCTCGGAATTTCGCAGCTGCCATGGAGAGGGTTGGCTTTACGATTCACGCGCAAAGAATGCGAGCGCGGACGCCTCTGGTTAACGGTATCTCATGAAAGTGCATGGATAATGCGTTAACACAAGTCCAAACAATAACCGAGATTTCGTCCCGAGCTTTCCACAGCTGCCGGGAGATGTCGCCACGGGGCAGGTGGCCGTGCGCATACAGAGACAGCATGGGCTGGTGCAAAGAACACGAGGATATGAACATGCACAGAGTGCGCAACTATTCTTTTCTCGCACGCCGAGTTCAAAGGACCGCCATCTCTGGACAATATATATATATATATATATATATATATATATATATATATATATATATATATATATATATAGGCAGTACTTGAATGCGTTACAGCTGAGAGCATAAAGTGCATGTGCGGCTTCCGGCGAGGTCTGCGCTCCCTCTGAGAGATGGAGGCGCATAACCCTTCAGCCGTCAAGGTTCAGCTGCGCATAGCTCGTCCCGTTCAAGAACGACCCGTCCCGCGGCGGCCGAGAAAGTAGATTCCACAACCACCGCCTGCGACGAAGCGTGACGGCCGCTAAATGGACTGATTTGTGGCACTTCTCCCCGCCGCCGCCGCCATTACCGCAGAGTGGCCTCCGGCGCTCCTCACTTAGGTCGCGACCGGGACTGCCGTCGCATGCGTGGCACCGGCCGCGAATTCGCGGGGTTTTAAGAGCGCGCCCGAGTGGGTGGCGACAACGCAACCGGGACGCTCAGAGGAGGAGTGCGCTAATAAAACGGCAGCCTCTCCGCGGGGGTCTATAGCTACAGAGTTGCGCGGGAACCGAGAGGGACATTGCCTGACAAGGGGAAACAAACGTTATGCGTACACATACAAATGCACGAAACAAAGACAACCGAGTCCTAGGTGCCACGAGGGTTCGAGGTCGACCGCCGTTTTCGACGTCGCTGGCAACTCGCAAAATGAGCAGATTTTGAAAGGTTGTTTCTCTTGGAAGCGCTGTGTTGCAGGTGCCGGCGAATACTTACATTGATAACTTGTATGCGTCAGAAAACACACGTGGCGAATCATTATATGCGTCGCCGGAGTTTGGATGTCCGACACGGACGAGTGGCTGCGTGACCTTCAATCGCGTAAAGATATTCAAAACAGATGTCTGCAAGAAAGTCTGCAAAGTCTAAGAGCGCTCGCGATCCCGTTTCTCGATTGCCTTGAGTGCGCTGCTCAATTCATTGGTATATCCTTCGCGCTGCTCTTGAGAACCTATTGATTACGCACCGATTGAGAACTAGCGCCGTCGAGTACTGACACTTGAGAGGATGTCTTCACGGTAATTTCACTCACACACCATATATAGTCTACACAATGAATTAACAACACGGTGATTAGAGAAGACGCTCCAAAGACGAGAAAACTTTGTATACCGCGAAGAATGCCAGGCAGTCGCCGTCTGTCGCAGTCGACACAATACAGGACTGCTTCCGGTACACAGGCGCTCGTGTTGACGCGTCGGCCAAGGACAACAAACTCCTTTCCGCTTGCAGCACAGGGCAATCGCGTCGGGGACACGCAAACAATCACGTCGGACTGTTGCCCGAAAGCATCGTGGTGCCCTCTACATGAAAGCACAATAGCGATGAAGGTAATTGCTGGGCAGGATTCCTTGTTTTGTTTGGGAGCAGGAGGTGGCTTGACGTCGGACCCAATGCATGCGCCGGCGCCAGTTATCGAACGCGAGCAGAATGTGTAGTAAAGAGCGATATCAATTTTTCTGGTCCCATTCTATTCTCCAAAGAAAAAGGAAAAGGACAGGCGTTTTCGTGATCAGTGCAGTTAGCGAGAAAGGATTTACGAAACAGGGCATGTACAGCCAACGACACGTCGCCTTTGTGGCCCTATTTCCGGTGGCTTCCATCCAGCGCGCGCACATCAATGTATGGTTGAAAGGCGCGCTTATCTGGCACAAGACAGCAGCGGTCAGAACACAATCCATGAATAGTTATTTGCGTGTGACAAAGCCGATCATTCGCTGGCGCTGATTCCTCAAGGCAGACGAAGCTTCTTTATAGGCAAGACACGAGACAAAAGATGGGTCGCTATATTTTCTTCAACATTACATGTGGTTCACAGCATATCCTATATTCTGTTCTCGTTCTTGGCGTATAAACAAAACCAATGATAACGAAAAAAAAATCATATTTGCGTGTCAACATCAGTCCTGTATGCTTCTTTCTCAGTCCGTGCTGCCAACTTCTCAATGCGAGCCGACGAATCTAGTCATGCCCTTTCGCTGAGACCATCCGCTGACGTTCAGGCGTGCGCACGGATGATCCGATGCACAGTTCATCTGGCGGGAGGGTGCAGCTTCTCTTCGCCTATTTCCCGAATGTTCAATTTGTCGCTCTCGTGCTTAGCAACGCAACGCCGTAGCCGCCGCCACAGCGGGTAACGGGAAAGTTTACCACAGCAACGCTGGAAATTTCAGTTACAGACAAACAGGAACAGTCGCACTCACCACATGGCCTGCACGGAGACCGGCTTGAAAATGTAATGCCCGCTGCTAGATGTTACGCTGAAACCTCTGAAACAAGCAGAAAAAAAGCAAAGGCAGTCAAAAAACTGTCATGGCACCACCCCCACCAAACAATCATTGCACGACGCGGCAAAACAAGGAATACAATACACACCAAATACAGATTCTAGTGCCTTCTTTCCTTTCTTCCTCTTGGCAACATCACCATCATTTGAATTAAAACAATCCACTTTTCATACCTTGCTTGACGAGCTAATGCGCTGTTAAACAACCTATCTGAAGGTGTTGCCACCGTGTGATGTCAATTCTTCACTGACTTCTGTACGAATGGTGTGCTATTGTTGTTGCAACAATGGACAAATAAAACTCAATGTGCAAGTGCTCGCAGACTGTCTAATAAACAGGAAGAAGAAATCATAACGCAGTTTTCTCTCGATAAGGATTCGACGTAAGTTATCCGTGAAAAACTTGAATTCTGAAGTGTAATGAGTACAAGCTTGAGAGAAGTCGACGAATGCAAAGTTTGCTACTCGAGAAAGGTATTGTACTACTCTAAGTGGTTAGAAAGACATCCGTTCAGTGCGAGCACCATCAGGAAATAAAATACGGTTAACGCGAAAACTCTTAACACAGTCTGTAAACGCCATCGCTGCGATCTCCGACAATCTTAGCTTGCATTCAGTCCCCTTCCAACGCAAATTTAGCTCAATGCTGCAGCTAAACCATTTCGGTATGACAAGTACCCAAACATGCGTTTTCAGCATGTCACTTCCATAACGGTTACGGCCAGTTTGCGTACTCAACCCAACATCGCGTGCTGTGATGTAGCGCTGATGAATGCTAACGCAGTCCTTGCGAGGGATCACAACACTTTCCGCGCAAGAAGCACCAAACTGACGCTGAAATGATTGACCGCGGACTAACAGCCACGCCAGAAAACACTTGCACAAGACTGTACACGGGTACAAGCACGAGCGAAGCGTTACAGCAAATTCCCGCCACGGAGTGAGCAGCCACGGGGTCACTTTCGACGCGAAGCGCCGTGCAAATAAAATAAAAACAGAACAACGCAAAAGAGGCCGTCGCAAGGCTCGTCCCCGCACCTCAGGCGAAGATTGCTTCGCTGATGACTCTGTCACCGGTACACTGACGACGACGGGGCGGAGCGCTTCAAACGACATGAACGGATCGGTAGCAATGGGTGGCTTGAACGGGTGTGCTGGAAAGCGGGCGCGCGCGCGTGTGCTCGAGCGGAAATCGACGAAACCACACGACGAGGGGCAACAGCCCGCCACCTGTGGAGGGCACCTGTCGATACGACTGATCACTGTACAGGGGAACAAACGGCGCAAGGCTGCGTGGAGCGACGAGTCGAAAATCTCTCCGGGATTCTACGACAGGATACAAGTGTTCCGTCGGCAATGAGCACTTTTTTTGCGGTCCCGCAAACATGACTGCGAGTGGCACACGGCTTGCATACGTACGGTATTGTACCAGGAGCGGTCTTACAGGGAATGTGTTAAATGTCTAACGTTCATCAAGACCTTTCCGTGAGGTTCTGAATGAAGGTATATATTAAAGGAAAAGTCAAACTGTTCTGTGGAAAATTTCCGTCATAGGTTTGTTTACCAGGTGGCGCCATCACTGAATTCTTTCAGGGCATGTACAGCCGCCCTCGGAATATTTCGGAGCACGGGAAATGAGAACAAGTTACATTTTCTGGCGACTTCACCGCAGAGTGTGAAATGTATGTCAGAAATGTGATGATTGTACGGAGAAGTATCAACTGTACCCTTCGGTTGAAGGACCTGTGCCTAGGCGGCGATGAAATTTAGATTTTACTCGGATCCCGTGTTCCGAAAACTTTTCAGGGAGGGACTACGTGTCCCTCCCTCAAAACCCGAACAGTGTCTAAAATTTCAACGGGCTTTGAGAAATACCTAATATACTGAACAGCTATTAGAACGTAGCCTTACTTTAGTACCGTGCAAGTGTGCGGTAATGCAGAAATTACCTTCGAGAAAGAGTACAATAGGTATAAGTCAAACATTTCTGCACTCATCAAAATTTCACGTCACGCCAAAATAGCTAACGATGCAGAAAACTATACGAGATCTGTGAAAACTTCTCGTAGGAGTACAAACAGCACTTTCTGTTAAGTTGTAACCTCTTACAGGGATACCTTCGCATCTCTGGTTAACATCCAGGTAATTCCCCTCTTTGTTATCTCTCTTTGTTATCTCTCTCTCTGTCTCTCTCAAGGCCCCCAAGGATATTCAAATGCAGTCGTTAGCGCATGCTAGTACCCTTACAGACATCACTCTAGTGCGCATAAGTTTACATAAACCACTAGAAACTCAGTGGCCATCCGCCGGTTACCAAGTTTCATTACCAAGTTACCCGCTCCGCCAAGTTTCATTAAAACTTCTGTAAATAGTTTGACAACGTAGAACGCTCTTTAGGGCGCCCATGTGATGTACGTTAGGTTTAACTCGATCGATTACTGCAATGTTGGCGCACGTTACGTTTTCACGTCTGCCTGTGGCGACCGTTAAAAAAACCCCGCAGGCTCCCACTAGACGAGCGTGGATCAGATGATAATGGTCGACGCCGTAAAAACACAAGTCGATCGTTGAGCCGTCCACAAGTATGCCGTGCCGTAAACATCAAACAACCCGTGTTTGATATGCTGCAGAAGTTACGCATTAGCGACAAAACGAATATGTATCCTCTCAACCAATTAATGATTGCCCTATTCTTAGGCACAGTCCAAAATCGGCCAATATATGTGCCCACAAAACATATCTCACGAGAAACTGTATATACGAGAACAAATCATTAAAAAAAAAGAGAGAGAGAGAGAGAGAGGCGCCTGCCGCGGCAGTGCTATTCTACTCCTTGAGTTGGATTAGACAAAGAGGCGTACATTACTTTCAGGAGAAATCGAAATAGATAATTCATTAATTATCCCATCCCACTGATTAATTTGAAATTACACTTTGCACGGCACAAGCCTTGTAGGTAGAATGCAGCATGACGTGCGTCATACATACATGCGCAATCACATCGTCGGCAGACCAAATTTCCCTGATGGGTACATTGCCGGTGCACAGGGAGACATGTCTACAGCAGGTCGCTCCCCCGCGGCGAACTTCCGCAGACAATGCGAGTTTCAGGAATGCCGTACGTGCGCCGCCACACGTGGCGAAATGCTAACCTGTTCACTATTATACTGCCCTGCCATAGGGCGTAACTGCCATACCGTTGTTGAGAGGCAAAGAAGGGGGGGACACGCACAAAAACGGCTGACTGGCATGTTACGCTATTACAAGAACACCGCACCAGTCGCGATTTTTCAGGAGGACAGGGGGCTTGCTGCAACCAGATGCTGTGCCAGATGTCGAGGTAAAAGAGAAAGGTGGGTAGCGATAACGACAGTTTCACCTATATACGCTGCCCACGACGTGATGCGTGTGAAAGCAGGGACTTGCGATTGAGTCTAGTAGATCGTTCAAACAGGCATAATTAGAACAGAAATAAAGAAAGCTTTTATACGAAAACGTCTTCGACACTCAAAGGTCGTAATGTACGGAAGGCTTTTACTCATCACTGCAGCCAAACCGAGCCCGCCCATCAATATATCTTCGCCGAGAGGCGGCAATGCGGGTGGCAATTGGAGGCCACCACGCCGTGTTCACAGACACCGTTGCGCTAATGGGGGGACACACCCTTGCTCTATGCGCGCGTCTCTTGGCTACGTGTATAGACAAGCGATCACCGTATAGCCTCAACCACAAATAGCCCGCGAGCTGCCGAAAGGGAGACTGTGCGGCAGCCAAAAAGGGGGGGCCCCTCCGTTCGGCCCCCGTGTTTGGGATATGCGGGCGCGCTCGTTGGACGACGATGCCGCCAGACGTAAACGCCACGTGCGCGCTATCGGCGCCACTGGACAAACGAAAAAGAAACAAGCCCGAGCTGGCAGCGAAGCCTGCGAGGACGAGCCTCCGTTTCCAAAAACGAGATGCGGATATGGATGAGCGCGCGTCGGACTCCCGTGTTTGTGTACACGCGCGCACATAAGCAAAGCAGGCAGGCATGCTGAGAGGAGGGGTCGAGTGAGGGAGGGACTAGAGGGCAACGACCTCCGCTCGCAAATGCACACCAACAAGCAGCGCAAGCCTTATTACGCGCTCCTTCGCGCGCTAAGGTGCAACATGGCTGCATCACTCCACACTACTCCCGCGCGTGTAAATATCTCTCGTCTAAACAAGAACAACGTATAGGTCACGTTGTGAATGCTACGGACGCGCCAATACTCCACTTATTTCGCGAGTTGCACAGTAAAAGAGGCGATAGTATAGGCGAAACAAGGAGCGCTACTACGATCTCAAGAGCGTCAGCCTGAGGGGAGCGCCTCGTCGTCATAAGTGGTTCGTATACATGCTCGTCGCCCTGTTACTGCAGCACAGAGCATATGCGAGCGTGCCTTAAGAAATAAAATGGTGGAAGCTTTGAGCTAACCACGCTATCTCCCCAAAATGATGACATGGGCATTCCTGTCAAAACAGGGTGGTAGCACACACAAAACATTTTGCACCCTTTGCACAACATTTTGCACCTTTTGGAAAAGGCGGAAAGCTCGAATCGCTGATGGGGGACAAATGAAGTTTTCTTTTCTGGCGACTTTCTGTGGCAAGTGAATGTGACGACGGGAAAGACACACCAGTAAAACTGTAAGAAATAATCTCTCATTGCTATATCAAGTGGGCACGGTGCACGTGTTGTCAGTAATGGTACAGTTTTTAACTACGGCTTTTCTCACAGCAGTTGTAGTTTGAGCACGCTGCTGCGTATACATCAAAAACGTATAGCCTTAATGTATAAGGGCGTTAGCAATGGAACAAACCAAAACCTATAAGGTTTAAAATTATTTTACTATTATTTGCATCAAACCTTTCTAATGTATGTGAACATTTAAATGCTTTTAATACGTCAGCCCACATTATACATACACAACAGAAAGTTCGCATCCTTTCGTGAAACCTCGATCCTCAACCTATATACGCAGAAGCAATCAGCAGCAGGAAACAGTGTACACCCGCGAGCAAAAGTATATGCGGACCAGGGATTGGCGATAACTCCGATTTTTTGAACTGCCTGAGAATGCAACTTGAAATTGAGGACTGCAGTCCAAACTTGGCATTGCAACTTTTCAGCATACTCGTCAACTTCGGTTTATGCCTGCTAATTACGAAGAAATTCAGTTTTTTTCAGCGAAACTGTGGTCCGCGTATACTTTTGCTCACAGGTGTACAATGTGCACGCGTACGTACCCGTCCCCGTCGAGTGTGATGCGGGAGTCGGCCCAGACGGGTATGACGAGCCCGATGGTGGTGCGCGAGTTGCAGTCGATGCCCAGCAGGCAGGCCTCCTCGGCGCCCAGGGAGCCCGTCCGGGAAACCACAACCAGGTAGCGGGTGCGACCCGCCGGGTGGGCGCTCTCCAGTTTCACAGCCTGCGTTAAGACCCCGCGCCGACACTTTAGGACCGAGTCGGTTCCGTTCGCTGCGATCAGTCGCAACGTGAGCGGCAACAACGGGAGGGGAGACAGCGCAAGCATTTTCTCGCACGTACACGCACGATATAGATAGAAGGAGCAAGGTCCGTGCACCAGTCCTTTTGAATGTGTGGCACGGAGCATAAGATAGCGACAACGAGAGCTTTTAATTGCCAAATAGTAATTGCTAACAAAAGAAGAAGCAACTGTTATCATTACAAATACAAAGGAGGGGAGGGGGGATGCTGAGGTTAACAAGTTCTTTCTCGCTAAGAAGTGACTATTTTTTTTAAATCTCTCTCTCATGGCATGACATTGAAAGCTATTTACCAGCGTAACAATATATTTAAGATTATTATTTCGCGCGTTGGCTTTTCACTATCATTACGATATCCTCGTCACGGCACAACGATCGACCATCAGCGGAAGCTCGTCTTTCGACGCCAGCAAGCACTTTCAAAATTAGAGCAACGTTGTGGGCAACAAGTACAAACATCATAACATGCTTAGAAATCGCTTTATCAGCTTTGTGCTATGCTTCGGCCCGAAGGTGGCCAAATAGGCCGTTCTACGTGGTCTTTCAAAACTTGCAAACAGTGTTTCAGGTCAATTGACTGACGAGACTCAAGTCCCAAAGCTATACGAAGCGGCTATTATAGACGTCGAAGAACATGGCACTGGATTAAGGTCGCCGGAATCCCTTAACGCACACACAATGTTCGGCAGACGAGCCTTTGCAGTCCGCCACCGTATAGTGTGTGGCCACCGTGGCCGAGAATAAAAGCGGCGACCTCGACCTCAGAACCAGAACGCCGCTCTAATAAACCGGCGTCATCGGCGAGTGTGCCCGAGTACATTCTGCTGCAAAGGATCCAAGGCAACTGCGGCTAGCACGTACAGCTGCAGCGGAAAATACATTAGCACAAGTGACCGATCACGCCATCAGATAAATTGCGGCACGCGACGACGCTATTGTGCCCTAGCACGCGGACAACGAGAATACCAGACCCCCCCCCCCCTCTTTGAAACATGCATCATGTGGCACTTTAGACACCAGTGTGCACGGGAATAAGACCGCCGCGTACCGCAATTTCCCTGCTCCGGTTATCGGCCACTTGTGCTAATCTTTTTCGCCGACCTTCAAAGGACGCAATCTATATGATCGGGCGTAAAGAAGCTTTTTTTGTTTTCTTTCTTTGTTCTTACAATTTTTATGCAATACAACTACGTTAGCAAAGCGCACGCGTTTGTTATAGGCCGTTCTCGTGCATCTATGAGTGCATTTTTTTAAACGTCTTTCTCTTGAGCGCCGGCCTCTCACGTGGCGCGGAGACCGGTAGGTGTGTGAAATTTTTCACCGGGCGTTATTTGACCACATATGCATATGGTTTCCGAATAAAGCTTCTTGTGCAAGAGCTTCCCGCTACGCGTGACTCTGCTACGCCTTCCGGATCGAGGTTCCAGTGACCATACCAGTAGCGCACCCAGGATCTCTGCCAGGGGGGGGGTTGACAGTTTGCCAATACCATCTAAACAGCACTAATTTCGATTTCTTCACGGGAAATTGTTAAAAAAATGCGCTTTTTGCGAGTGTGCAGACGATTGCGCGTCTTACATCTTAGTTGCAGTACTCAAATGCGTAAGGAAAGAAAAGGGGTTAAACAAAAGGGGCATTAAGTCGGCTTCAGGGGAGGGGGGGGGGGGTTCCAACCCCCGAAACCCCCCCCCCCCCCCCCCCCGTCGGTGCGCCACTGGACTATACACTGCGGCGCAAGACGGAAATCAACGCACACGGTGCTGCAACTTCCTGGAGAAAACTCGTTCATGGCAAAAAAAAAAAAAAATGCAAGTATTCTTTATAGCATACCTAAACCGTTCTTCACCAAATAGGCCTTCGGTTTTTCCTTGCAACGCTTCGAATCAAAGCGTTTAATTCGCAAAGCTCCTGCGGCCGTATCGGTAAGGAAGAAAACATTGCAGCGGATTGAGCCGCAGTCGGAACTAAAATACGGAAAGCACGAAGCGTTCAGTCTAAATCCTCGGGGATACGGTAGCAACGCAAACGGCAAACTGCGCGCGTCTCATAACAAATGCAAAAAAGAAAAGCCCATTACGAACACATTCGCTCGTACTCCCGGATTACGTCAGTCGTTTTAAATCTCCGTAAGTTTCAAAACCAGCCTACCAGCCTCCCATTAGAACCGCTCTCTCTCTCCCGTAAACGCGCAATTATTCGCCCTTCCGCTCAGCATTGCCTGGAGCAGCAAGGAAAACGAAGAGCGTGCAAAGAAAGCGCGAGCTGCAGGAACAGTGCGCAGCGAGCGCCGAGTCATTCAAAATGTGCAGCTCCAGGGCGAAATCCGCGGTTTAAGGCGGAAACCGTGTGTGGCTCGAAATCTTCCTTTCTTTCCTTCGCTCAAGGAGGCGCGCATCGTACCGGAACAAAGCAGAGGTGCGCTCTGTATACCGCGTCACCGGCGCGCGTTTCCGCGTTCGAAACGCCGACGAAGCGGCGGCCGACTGCTGTGCGCCTGCGGGGAGTGCACAGCACGGTGCACGCAACGGAGTGCGCACTCGTTAAGACGAGTTCCAACAGCCGAGCTGAAAAACTATAGGGACTAAGAAAGACGACGTCTTTGTCAGTCCCTTGTTTTTCAGCTCAGCTGTTCAGACTCGTCTTATACCTGTATCACACGGGCACGTTTGGAAGGTCTTCCAGTCAACGGCCTTCGAAACGCCACAACTCTATCGACTCAAAGGAGTTGTCGCGCTGCTACACGGCACTTTTGAAAGGCCGTTGAGTGGTTCTGGCGTTTCTCGCAAAATTGTGTGGCGCTGCTGGATCTTTATATTCGTTTTCATGTCACCAAAAGTTAAAAAAAAAACATTAAAACCACTTAAAAGCACTATAATTTCTTTTACGTTTGTTTATACGGCGAAATGGCGGCGATATCACGGCAGCCGGCAGCACATGAAGTAGAGGGATAGTGTACGAACACAAGCACGTCGCTGTTGTCGCGAGTATGTGCAGTTCGCACACATCAAGTGGCAAAAATACTTTATCGAATAATTAATAACACTCATATATAGTATTTTTAGAGCATCTTGGTTTGATTTGTTCTTTGTAACCGTGAGTACGAGCACACTGAACGAGACGGCATGTTCGCGCTGTTTCCGATTCCGTTGCTCAAAGGCCATCGAGATTTCGATAGAGTTGTAGGGTGCTCCGTTGACTCGATAGACGATTGACTCGTCGGGCTTCGAAACCGCCTGTGTAGCAGGCCTAACTTGACCTTTGAGTAAACTGACTATCGGTTGGAAGGCCTTCCAAACGCCCGTATGACACGGGTATTATATAGCTTTGAATAAACTATAGCGCATTTAAATACTACCCTAATGCACCCTCGCCCTTCCCGAACTTCCGCGATTCCACGTGCAGCCCTATGCAGTGGGAACGGTTTTCCTCCATAGCGATGTCTCTTGAGGGAATCGCTATACAGTTCCAACTTTACGACGAAAAAAAAATAATAGAACCCCGATTTAATTATGAGGCACGCCGTAGTAGGGGACTCCGGATTAATTTTAACCACCAAAGCGATCTTTAACGGACGGGACACGAGCGTTATAAGTGCGAAGCACCTTATGCGCCCGGGCTGTCGGCGTCTCCTGTCGTAATCGTAGTCGTAGTCACGGTAAGCAAGCGGCTCGCGCTCGCGCTCGGCACGCGCTCGTGCCACTGCTCCCGCGTTCGTCGTCGTCTTCCACAGCTGGCTGCGTTGCCGCTCATCATTTGCCTGGCGACATATACAAGCGCGCCACCACATTCGGCTCCTATATGGACTTGTAGACTTTGGACAGTCGTGACCAAGTGCCACGACAAGATATGCTGAAATTGTTAGCCTATATTCCTCGTCATATCTTTACCTCGAAGGATACACCGACACAACCGAACTGCATGCCAAGCAAGCGTCTCCGATCAGCGTGGGCTCCCAGCGCAAACGAGAACGGCGCGCTGTACAATATTGCTGGTTGGCGCGTGACGAAACAAAGTAACCTAACTACGATCCGAGCCAGGCGCATATGCTAAGGAAATTCAGCGAAATACGCGGCATGCGATTCGAACGAGCCGCGTCGAGCTCCACGTATTCGCCCACGTCCTCCGTTTTGATCAGCGAACGAGCCTCCGCGTCTTCGACAGCACAGCGATTGTTGAGATATACGGCACGTCGGACGCGTTTATATACACAAGAAGGCCGCATGCACAGGTGTTTTTCCTCATAGCGCCCGCCTATTCGCAACGTGAGCCTCGGCAAACAGTAAAATGAGGTCGAGATTGCATTCAACGCCCCCGCACGCGGGCGCTGTTCGCTTAATCCAGGCGTGTTCTCACCCGCCCACGAAATACCGCGCACTGTATGTGTGCCGGCGTGCGCGACACCGAGCTACTTTTTCCCAAGCATTCTATCAACTGCGGGAGAAAGTACACGCAGCAGGGGGGCGACGGGAAAGGAGCTTCGATGGCGAGCTTTGTTATACACACCGCCGCTTCACTGACCGAGCGCACAGTGGAGAGCACTTCCGTCACTTCGGGGCGCCAGAGAGACAAGCGCGGCTCCGCACCTTGGAGTGGTGGGCCGAAGCGCGAGAGGACCGCATTGGGCGCATAACGAGATTATTACGAGCGCAGCCCCTAAGGCTTCGAGAGTATAGCTACCAATTCGAAACACCGCGATACGGTTCCACCGCACTCGATTATAGCCGACGCCAGGTACGCACTGTTTATCTTGAACGAGGATTTATGCGATATTGGTTCTGGAATTAACGTCGCGGTGCACGCTTCAGCGCCTGCGCGACAAGCTACACACAGCAACGAACATTAATTCGCACGCAGCTCAGTGGCCACTACTGCGCTAGTGTCCCGTAGATTCGCCCGTTCGTTTATTTCCCTGACGAATATCGGCCCAGCCGCGAGGAATTTCGGCATTTCTTCTCCGTCTGTATAACGTCTAACGGACGTGCGATTCGGGAAAAGAAAGATAACTGGAATAGAGTCAACTAATTATTCCAGCCTAGATTTCTTCACCTGCAATCAGTAATGTATAGGAGTCACGGTCAAAGAAGGTAACTCCTACAGCTACATAATTTTCGATGTTTACACATTAGCATATAGCTCGACATCCGTTAACACCCACGCTGAGCGAGCGGTCCATGGGAGCGTAAAAAAGCCCCTCTTCTGCTGCAGCTGCATCACAGTCGGCCTCGTGTGCGTGCCAGAACGCAGGCTGCGGGCCCGCCCGGCGGTCTCTAAATTGGCGCGGTCACATGCGCACGTTCCGAAGCAAGCGGCCGCCGCGCGCGTTGCGCCACACGAGAGCGGCTTTCGTTTGCGCAAACGGTCTTGCCCTCGCCTTGCGAGACGCACACAACCGTGGAGATGGCGCACTTGTTTCGGCATCGTGCTTCGACAATGCTACACACAGACAGGCAGAATTTCACAAACACACCAGAGGCGGCAACACGAGCGCCTTGCGAAAGGCGCAGCAAGCTAAGCTCTTCTGGTGCGTGTGTGTGTATAGTGTGGCCTTTGCCACACGGCCAAAGTGAGGCACGAAGCCCTCGAACTTAGCTGCAGCTGGGCGAGACCCCTGCGAACCCTCTTAGCGCGAATCCCGCGCGGCTCACACGCGACTGTGTGTAACCGTCAGCTCGTCATAGAGAACTAGAAGCGAAAAGTCTGCATCGCTCAAACAGCAAATGGAGCGCTCAAGTTTGCTTTGTACCGCTTTTCTTCTCCTCGATCTTAACGAAGCGAGTCACGCCACAAACGCGCTGAAGCGGTCACAATAGAAGCGGACAACGCAGCATCGTTCGACAGACAGTCCGCGCCGCGATAACGTAACGGAAAGAAGCCCTGCGGCGCCACTACAGCGCTACGCGTTAAGGGCTCCAACTAGCCGTATAAGCGTAGCGTCTACAACCTTTCAATTCTACCAAGCAGTACTCGGGAGGACATACTCCTTTGCAGGGGCGGCGCTTGTCGCGGAACGAGCCAGCGAAGGGATTCACAAGCGCAATCGCTGTCAACTTCATAATACACCGCCCACGAGGGCAACTCGCTACACGCACACACACACACACCGCGAAATAAAAGCAACACACTCGCAACGCCGGCAGTCGACGCGCGAGAACGGGTCGCCGTATAGGCGGTGGTGCACTTGTTGCACCGCGCGGAGGAGGAGGAGCGGGGCCGAGGAGCGGGGCCGCGGGGTAATCGGAGTAATTAGGCCTGCGCGCGCGCTCGCCCACCCAGGCGGAGCGTGCCCCCCTCGTATACATATAGGCATACACGACCAGCGGCTACCTGTGTTCGCGTGCAGCCGCGCGCTTGCACGGTGCACGCTGCCGCCGGGATCCCCGCCCCGGCCTCGTTTCTACGCCCTTCCGTAAACACTGTCGAGTTTCGACACACCTCTGATATACGCGGCGCCGGCGAAAGGCAGCGTGTGCGGGTGGGAAGGCAGGCGAGACGTGTAAACTGCGCGCATCGAAGCTTGAGCAAACCTCCTCGCTTTCGGACAATTTCGGAACGTTGCGCGTGCGCCTACATGCACACACTAACGCCCCCCTTCGTGGTTCGATTCAATAACCCGCACCTGTCACGTACGCAGAGCGCAGTCGCGGTCCACGGGCGTCGCCAGACGCTGAGCTCCTACGAGCCACGGGGCAGTAAAAAAGCATTGAGCTTAAGATACGCAGTAAGTAGGTCAACCCTGCAGAGAGCGAAGAATGTGCACGTTAAAGAAAGCAGCATGAAAGCTAGGAAATAAAGGGCCATGCACCGCTGCCACCTTGAATTTCACGCACGAGCTCCCCTTCGCACCTTAATATATGAGGTACTGTCAGGCAAGACTACAGGACCGTTTGTTAATTACAATAAGCACGAAAACGCAACTCAGCTGGTTTTGTAAAACGTTTCAGGGAAGGGACGGGAAAAGTGTCCCGAGACGACTGTGGAAGGAGAGAGGCTTAATCGCACCTATAAAAGGGATCGCACTGGCCCCACAGCACGACGGCGACTTTTCGCTTTTACGAAAATATTCCACAAAGACAACAAAAACGGCGTAGTCATCGGCTTTGTCGTCGATATCAGCGAGCAATAGAACCGAGTGCCGGGTCCACCAGCATTCATTGGTGTCGCCAATTATGGATGGCTTCAAAGTTACGTTATCTCCACCAAGTGGACAGGACACGGCAGTGCGTTTGACAACGCGAGGTCATATGTACACATTCAGCGCAGATTACGAAGCGCGGCAGGAGTGCCCGCCGTTCCAGCGGTAAACAACAGAAAACACAACGCGCGAAAGTAAACGTTTCTTGTCGGGACAACCACCCATTGGTGTACGCTGCGCCCGAAATAACGAACAGCTAGCGAGACCCCACGAAGCTCTGGAAAGCAAACGGGGCCAAGGATACACTACGGCGAGCGACCGTGTCCCCCCACTCCCGCGTCCGTCAACGGAGACGGAAAGCGAACAGATTGGCGACGCGCGAGGTTGGAGGGCGGGGAGCGTTTCCTGGCATGGGGACCGCGAAGCGCGACCAGGCGCCCCAGACCGCTTGCCGGCGACAAGAAACGTCGGCTTCGAGTGACGGCGCTATTGCGCGGGGAACAAGGAGAGGAGAAGCGGCGGCGGAGGAGGTTGGAGACTAGAAGATGGGGTGGGCGCTAGAGCAAGCCCCAAGCTGGAGCTCAGCAGTTCTGTTCGGGCGCGAAGACCGGCTACAGACATCGTATACAGCAAGCATAGCATCTGGCGTATAGGGCCATGCGGGTCAGGTCTTTGTCGAGAGCGCGAATCGCGACAGACAGCTGGCAGATCGTTCGCTGTAGGGGCTCGCAGCACTCGAAACGAGGATTCAACAGGCTTGCTATACGGCGACCAGCCAAACGCACCTCTCACCGCGGGCTAGCATGTCGATCGAAAACTCCGCGACTATTATACGGCGCGACACTGCCGCCGTCAACGCGACTTCTGGTGTGTTCGCAAAACGGTGCGAATGCTACGTCACTCAACGGGGTGCAAAATAACGGCGTTGATGTTCGGAAAATACGTGAAGTGCACGAAACAACGACCTCTCTCACCTGAACTCAAATAATTAAAACAAGAGAAACAACTGGAAGAGCACCGCTGTCTAATAGCTACACCAACTCCAACACTATGGCGGAACGAACTAAAACGACAGAGGGCTGTCTGCTGAGCAACGCGTCTGTGGGGCCTCATCTGGCGGTCTTCCAAACTTTTCTTTTATCTTGAAAGTGGCCAAGCGCAGTAGCAATTCGCAGAATTACGCAGAATTACGCAACATTCAAACTGCAAGCGGCAACTGTGGAGTATGATGCAACGGCATCCTGGACCACCTCGTCACAGAAACCGCAAGAGACTGAAGTGTGTGAAACGATTCGTATAGCGTTGACCTCGCATCTAACCAAGTTATGCTAAAGCTCTTTAGAGCAGTTCTCTACGCAAAGGCAAAAAAAGAAGACAACGCATTATCAGCTCCCGCTGATGATGATGATGAAAAACTTTATTGAATAAAAAAAAAAAAAGGGGAGAGGCAAGGGAGCGGGTAGGGTGGGTCCCTAGTCCAGGACTCCAGTGGCCGTTGCCGTACGCTCAGCCTGGTCTAAGAGACCCTTCTGGGTCTCCAAGTCAGCTCGAGCGAGGACGGCCTCCCAGGGCTCCCTTAGTGAGGTCAGTATCAGGGGCGAGTTAATGTTCGGTGGCCTACATATACATTCCCACATAATGTGGGAGCTCCCGCTGCGATCTTACCGCAGCAATGTCAGATTCGCGAAAATCGTCGCGCTATACCCTCGCAATTGGTTAGCTCGCATGAGGGCAGACTCTGCGTTGGCGTCCAACGACGCGTTCCGTGGAACGTCTAGCGTGCAGATGAGAAGGCCGACTGCGCTCCTTGCGGAATTTTCCCAGGAAGGAGACGCCGGAAGAGCCGAGCTCAAAGCGAAAGTGCGCGAAATCTCCATGCGGTGAGAGAGAGAGAGCGCGAGAGAACAGGACAGATAGAAAAATAACGGCGCCGGGCTTTCGGGAAAGCTCGTCGTTTTCCC
Source organism: Dermacentor silvarum (assembly GCF_013339745.2). NCBI lineage: Eukaryota > Metazoa > Arthropoda > Arachnida > Ixodida > Ixodidae > Dermacentor > Dermacentor silvarum. The sequence continues at coordinate 107,562,547 of NC_051156.1, read as the reverse complement.
AGCAGACTCGGATGTCGCCGGTCCCGCGCCGGAAGCAGCGACACATGCGCGGCAAAAGACGAGAAAAGCAGCTGCGCGCCCGTCGCTTTGCCTGCGCGCGTTCCGCAAGAAAGCGGCAGAGAATTTAAGCGTATACACGGAGCAGCAATCGCGGCGCGCCCTGTCGATACTGCGATAACCAGTGCAGTACACTTTTGTAATCGCGAACGAGAGATGAAGATTTTCAAGCTCGCAGAACCACACTTTTCGTACACGCATGCGCGAGTCGACTGTACACATTTATTTCGCTTTGTACGGACGACTATATAGTGCTAGATGTGCGTATACGCATTAAGAAAAAAAATTATAAAAGTTGACAGTCACTTCAACGTGCGCTAAAGAGGATGAAGGCTGCGCGAGCTCACGAGACATTCATTAAATTACTTGATACTCTCATTCGCATACTTGTTTTCTCCCACCAGAGGTCGTGGTTACGAGTGCCTTAATTAACTCTATTTGAATTAACTGTGGCTTAATTAACTTCGCCTTAATTAGCACCGATGGTCGTAGGTTCTACTCCCACCAAAGGTCGTGGGTTCGAGTGACTTAATTAACTATGTCTTAATTAACCTCGCCGATGGTCGTATTTTCGATCATAAATGATGGCACGATCAATTTTGGTGCCACTGAATTTTCCGGACGGTCAAATTTTCGAAGCGTGAGTTACCTACGGCTTTCGCCTTAATAAAGGGTCGTTGTGCCCATTTGTTGTAAGAAGTGTCCGTAAGCGCGCTGCACTGCATCTCTGCAACCTCAGCGACAGTGCGTACGGTATACGTCAACGCTACTGCAGGGAACAGGTAGATCAGTGAAACCAAACTTGCCACTATCCTTTCATTCGCGCAGATCACTTCGAAGGCGGCCTTATACGGGCGTCTCGAAAATCAACACCATTGTTTACACTACAGTTCATCACGGTCCGGAAATCGAACGCGGGACAACCGCCTGACAGGGGCCGAGGCATTCAACTCGAAGCGTTAGAACTAGGCAACGTCAGCGCGAAACACGGACACAATTATTGCTCAGGTATTCGCCCCTCGCGAGCCACATATACAAGGGCTGCCGACAGAATCCCGACTCGTTCGCTGCGGTATTTTGCTCCGGTTCACGCAAAAAGAAAAAAATAATAATAAAGGCCATCGACTCACCATTTTGAGCGTGTCTTCACGCCGTAGCATGTACAGCATAGACTGCAGGTGCGCCCTGATGTCGCCGGCCACTGCAATACACGGGGGAGGAAAAGAAAAGGAAATGACGTCACTCAGGAAAAACGGCTCGCGCGAGCCATCATGGGCGAATTACTACACTACAATGAAAATAAGACCACAGCGTTACCGCGCGAACACCGGAGAGAACGAAGCGATTTTGCATCAAATTCGGGAGCTGAATTTTTGCACACGCATATCTGCTGACGGACACGAAAAATGCATAGAACCCTAGCCATACACAGCTTCACTGTGTAACAACAGAAGAAAAAAAAAAAAAACAGACTACGGTAATACCGGTCATGCGAACATGACGGGAGCGCCTGAGCCTGTCTTGCAAATTGCTACACTCTTCGACTTTGTGAATGGCAACGTATCTTCAGCTATACCCTGTGGTTGTTGGTCACAGCAAATTCCAGTACTCACCAAGCCATCACTATAAGCCCTCCTGCATAATGAGCCGTTTAAAGGCCAACTGATCGAAATTTCATTTTCGCTGAATTGCTCATAAATGAGTAGTAGTATGTACTATAGGGAAGCAACCTCGGCAAAGGTAAGGGGCTGGTAATTGTCTACTTCTTTTATTAGCAGCCTTTAATTAGCACCTGAGCCGACGACGCGTGCATCTGGTATAACGTACATCTAAGCACTTCGCCTCCATTCTTCGGCGCACCGCGGGCAGCACAATGTCGGAGGACATGCCGAGGAGTCGCACGATCTGAATCATACGTCACTTCCGGCGAGCAGTAATGGGGCGCTCTCCCCCCCCCCCCCCTTCCCCTTCCCCTCCCAGTATTGCTATCGAAAACGCCTGCTTTGCGAACTTTTCGTGACGCACCTGCTGTATTTCAAACGTAAAATTCTGCACAGAGATAGTGTATCTACAATATCTGAATTAAGGCTTTTTACGTGACCCAAAATTTCGTTCCAGTTGGCCTTTAAGGAAGCCACGTAAGCAGAAACGGCTTTCAATATTCCTCTGCAAGGTGCGGTTCTATAAAGCACATCGCCTGGGCAGCTAGATCATGAACGATTATAGAAGAAAAAAAAATGTATGCGCACTAATGACCAGCGGTGCTCACAACATGAAAACCAGCGCACGCTCCCGACATCATCGCAATTTGAAGTTCCTGTACCCCCCCGCCCCCTTACCTTTTCCTAACTAATTTTTCTGCAATTCCCACAACAACACTGAAGCAAAACTATTATGCGCTGCGGGAAGAGTTTCAGGATTCAAGTGAAAACTGCAAGTCAAAACCTTTAACCTTTATCGAAAGCAGTAACATAAAAGTGCCTCGTCGCCGATAATACGGTGACGGGCGCGCATAGCGCGGTTGTGGGCGAATGTTCAGGAGTATAAGGAGCCCACTATGGTTCCGGCACGCCACCGGAACATATCTATCCCCTTCAAGCGGCAATCAATTCTGCCCTTTGAAAATTTGGTTTAGCCACATTTTCCGCCTTTACAGAACCGTGAAAAGCGTATACTGATGCAGAGCTTTTTAAGATTTTTTTTTTCAGTTCTTCCGTGAAATTAGTCCTGTTAAGAGATTGTGGATTTCATGCGAACACTCTCTACATAAATGTCAGATATGGAAACAAAGTATTTCATGTCTAGCTAGCATACTTTGAAAGCACCTATCCAGACGCTTGAAAAATATGCCCAATGTAAAATATCGTACAAAAATATGAAAGAAGTGAAAGCCCACTACCTGACGACATACTGACACCGAGAGCAAACAGCCAATCGTCTACACCTTATAACTCGTTTTGCTGAAACACTTTACGCATACTATCTAAACTCGCAGCGCAGGTCCAATCAGAAGTGTTTCGACATGCACGCGACAAGTATTAAATACCATTATTTCCATCGGTGGCTTTCCTTTTGATGCGCTATCTTGGCGTCCACAATTTTGCGGCACGCGCCTCGAAGGGCTATTGGGGAGAGCGAAGAAAACAAAACCACAACCACCACCTGTATACGAAAAACCGTACCGGTATACACCAAGATTGATCGTTTTCCACATACTGTAGGAAATGATTGGACTCACGGACAGCACAGAGTTCCTAAACCGTCTCTTCGATGACGAGCGCGCTCACTGAAACAAAGGAACTGCAACACACCACACTGCCGTGTGTATAGGAAAATAATGGAGGCTCTTTTGCGCCCAAGGGGACAAAGACCTGAAGACGACGTAGTGGTACGAGGTAGAAAAAAAGAACTAACGAATAAAATTTAAAAAAAGCAAGCTCCAGCCATAAATCCTGCCGCAAAAAGTGACGCCAACACAATCGGGTCCTGAAGCCGCCAAATTTTACTGGCACCGATTCAAGGTGAAGCTCGGCGCAGCCGCCACAAAAGTGAAAAGGGCACGCACGGGAAGAAGACACTGTTCTCTTCGTGCTGTTTTACGCTAAGTGCCATTACGCGCTAAAGTTAATGATAAACAGTGCGTGAATGCAGACCTTCGTTCTGTCTTTCTGTTCTAGCTTTTCTTTTTCTCCTCTGCTGGTTGAAACGTGAGTTCAACGTTAGTACAACACGCTCGCAATATGTGACTGATATGTAGCTGCAGTCGTGTATGTGCACCGAGGAAGGACTAGTCGGCTGGCATTCGATCGCACCTAATCTCCAATGCCCTCTCGTAGCTGACGTATTATCCTCCAAACCTTGTGCGGCACACTGTACGCCGTCACTTGCGGATTTCCGCATAACTGATTGTATATTCACGTCCATGTGCTTCGAGTTATCGACTAATTAC